>NC_060262.1:3969576-4274928 GCF_021901455.1 Neodiprion lecontei
ACCGGTGTTCCGATAAATCGATGTTAAATGACTGAAGACTTGTTGAGTAAAACGAGGAAATGGATTTGGCGTTTGATTGATAAAAAAAATATCGTATTGAAAATTATACGATTATATTGAATAGTTACTCGTGCCACATTATCTTAACACTTGAACCATGCTTCGATTATTATTTTAATGATACCCATTTTACTCACAAACAGAGTTTATATCAGCTCGGTTTCGTTGGCGGTATTTTTGATGAGAAATCTTTTTTTTTTTTTTTATACTCTATTGTGCTCCTTCTTATACTATATGTATGCGTGAAAAGTAAACGAATTGGAACAATGATTATGATCGTGAAATACAGGCTCGAGACGTGCGATTGAACTTTGTTCGGAAAAATATTCCCTCGAAATGAAGAAAATTAAAAATCTTTAGATTTGAATTGAAAAGGGTCAGTTGGTTTATACCGTGTTGAAATGATCGAGTTCTTTCGTCATTGTGGCAAACGCCATAACTTTGTTTTTCGTTCAACTTCGACGAATTATCTGCATCGTAGATTTTTTTCTATAGGCTTAGATGCACGAAAAATCTTCTGCAAATCGTTTTAGGAAAAGATTTTAAATAAGCCTGATATTTAATGATTGTTCTCAGGTCAGATGAGGTTTATTATACATCGAGTATAATTATTTACGACACTAACTCTGTGAAGAAAATTAAATTTATTGTCAAAAGAAAGAGCAATAACGATATGTTTCTGGCATTAGAAAAAATGTCCGAATGATTGAGCCATCGTTAAAAAACAAAATTTTCCGATTCTTGTGAATCGCAATTTTCACCAATTTTCAAATTCATCAAGCAGTATCGAAATGTTTTCAGGAGTTCAAAAAATTTTCGGACAATCAGGATTGGAGTATAGAAGGAAACAAATTTTTCACAAACGGCCTTTTTTTTGTGATCGGAATCATTCGGTACGAAGAGCAATCAATTTCTTCAGTCATCCGTGTGACATAAAATTTTTCAGACAAATTGAAAATAGCCTCTATCGAAAAATTCCGGTTTAAATCGTTCAGTAAATCTGTTTGAATATTACCTAACCTAAATCTGTTTGAATATTATTTCAAATATGATATTTTTTAATACCGTTTTTTGAGTTAATTATTTAATTAATGTAACAAATTCGCATGCTGCAAATATCCCAGCTATACCTACGTTATTGGGTTTAGTCTCAGGCCCATTGAATTGCGAACAGGCGTGCAACGTTTCTTTCTAAAATAAGTTTGCTTGTTAAATTCAATAAAAGAAGTCAAAAATAAACTTCCACTTCCTCTCTTCTTGCTCGCAGCCACTTTTCCGATACTTGCCGTTCAAGAAACTTGAAATTTTTCACCCTTGGCGACCTGCCCAAATAGGTCACGCATTTTAAACTTCGAATCAGCACTCACACTGATACTATTTCAGTTTCCGTGAATAATCGATTAAATTATCGTAATCACTTGTAGCTTGATCTTCGATTAGCTGTTGAAAATAAGTTTTCACTATGCAAAGGCTGGAATTGAAAGAAAATGTGACACATGTAACTATTTAGTGTAATTACAGTCGTCAATACTAAATTTTCTCATCACTGCCACATTCGATATGTTTGTTTAACAAGGTTTGAACATCCATTTATTGTTGTACCGACGTAAAATCATTCCAGTAGTTCGATGAAAATATGAGACGAGTGGCGATGGTTAATAAGAACAGTGAAACACGTAAAACAAGATTTCGGGTTACAGCTGCCAGACTCATGTTCATTTTTTACACAGAATTAATAGATTTGTTGGTTATGGTGAAAAATTAAAATATTTAAGAACCATTAAGTAACTTCAATTCGAGGTTTTCGGCGCAAGCACAAACTAGATATGAGTATTAGATTTCATTAAGTCATCATCATCATCATCATCATCATCATCATCATCATTATCATCATCATTATTATTTTTTCCTCATAATGATAAATTTCACGTCGTCATTGCGTGCAGACCGTCAGTGCCCCTCCCGGTTGGGGTGTCTGCAGTGTATTCGTATGCTCATTGGAAGATGGGCGAGGTAGCTGCAGCCCCAGCTTTCCGGTTAAGGTTTTTTCCCCTCCTGTGACCACAATTTGCCATATGCTCGGAGAGGAACACGGCGGCGCGCACGCCCTGCGGAGGGAGAGAAGAGAACGAAGGAGAGAGAAAGAGGAAGAGTGAGGGGGAGAGAGAAACAGAGAAAGAGAGAAAGAGAGAGAGAGAGAGAAGGACGAAGCTGGGCGATGGGGCCTCGCCACGTCAGCCCCAAATTTAACCACAATGGAATACATTGAACGATATTTGGCGAGTCCACAGGCATGGCTATGGACGCCCTACAGACGTGACGCCATGTGCAGACAAAGTGCACCGCAACGTCAGAGGCCAGAGCACTCGAATTATTCACCGGAAGCTCACTTTTTACCTTGTGCAATTTTCCTACTCGCGACTATTGACATTCAGGCACAATTGTGGAATTAATTGGGCAAGGTTCATAGCAAAAAAGATTCAATTCGGGTAGATTTCTTTCCAGTACTCACTAAAATCTTATGCGAGACTGCACAAGGTGCACAATGATCGCACGATTGAGTTTTGGACTCAACTGGAAGACCGATCAACAAGTTCTACGGAGCTTGAAGATGTTTGAGGAAACTTGGGCACGATACGTCAAGGACGGGGGAACTCGAATTATTCACCGGAAGTTCACAATCAGTTTTTTTATTGTGCAATTTTTCAACTCACGATTAATTCCGTTCAGCGTACAACCGTCGAATTAATCAGGCAACGTTTAGAGAGAAAAGACTCATTTTTTTATGCATTTCTTCACAGTGCTCACAGAAATATTGTGCGAGTTTGCACAAGGCGTACAATATTCACAAGTTTATGGAAATTCGGGCTGGATTCGACGCGACGACTGATCATAAAATGTTTGTAAGGACTTTGAGGAGTTCGAGGATACGGCTGACGTGTGATTTTTGTGATTCAAAATTTCGTTCAGTTCTCTTTGCAAAGATTGCACAATCAGGGTTGTTCGGTCCGTTCGATTTCTGGCCACACGCGAAATATGCATTAGCGTCCCTGCACAGCGGTGCACAGCGAGTCGATAGAGGTAATTATTATTAACCTCAACTAAGGAGCGTTCACACCAGACGAACGGATCGCTGGCCGAGAAGGTTCACCTTGCACAATTCGTTTGAATGAATTGCACAATGGCGATTCGCCGGCGAAGATTGGTCCGAGAAGGGAGGTAACGGAGATCGAATAAAGGTGAGATTCAAGACGTTGATTTTTCGGCTCGAGTTATTCAAAAGACTGTACTTGCAGAGTACGCGGGACTGCATGTCGGGTAACGCGGCGCTGCGTAAGGTACACCACAATTTTGTTCCCCCGTCGAGGGTTGGGCGCAGGGTAAGCGCTCGTTGCACGAAAGAGAAAATCAATAAACAACCCTTTTTAGGATACATTTGACTGGGCGAAAAGAGAAAAACGCGTGTCGAGAGCGTGCACGTTGAAACAGGCTGAACAGTTACGGATTTTTCTCCTCCTTCGTCGTCCTTGCCTTGATAGTTTTAGCCGCAATCACCGCTATCGCTGCATTTCCGGAGGAACTTGACATTGTCGCAGAATAAATGAAAAACATGGTAAAATGGGACCGCGTTTGATTCCCACAATGGTGAAATCTTGCCATTCATTTACGACGATGGACTGGTTCGGCTAACCGCTCCTATCAAAGTCTTAATTAGACGCACTCCACGGCAAGGACTCATCCGCTCGCAGGAGGCTTCAACCGACGTACGTGGTTACGTGTAACCCACACTGTTCCTTGTCTGCATACGCGCCCATCGACCCACACGCCAAACTTTTCCGCACATTCATCGCACGCACACTATTCACTCACGTAATGCAGCAGTACCCAGCAATCGGCCAAGTCCCGCTAACGTCCGCTCAGCCTTGCTGAATTCAGACCTCGGACAGATATCGCATACTGGGTGATCCAACTCTACCATTGCGCTAAGGGGCCGTTTTTACCCCTTGTTTAAGCCACCTTCGTTTTCGATTCCATTTTCTCATGTTTGCCGATCGATCAGTCCTGCTATGCTTGTCAGAAAAATCTGACACCTGGCGTGATTATGGTTGACGATACCAAAGAAGCATTCTTGAACCGCAACATCTATCCTCTCGAAGTCGTTGAGCTTGCAGTACTAGTTTCTCCGTCGAGTGTACTCGCAGAATTGTTACAAAGGTTAACTCGATGAGTCTTTAAAACGCAAAACTGTCGACTTATAAGGCGATAATACGGATTGGTTTGACTTTGCGCATTTCATTATTTTAAAAGTTAAAAACCGGACCGTATAACTGCGGCTACCGAGTTCAACCACATCATTCGTCATTTGGGTAAAACAGCTTTCTACAATGTCATTTCCGCTGTTACATACGTCCGTGAGATTAATTTTCTTTTCATTCGTTAATCACGATTCGTCATGATCTGACTTTACACCATAACTCGGCATTCCTTTAACCAGCAGAAATAAACTTCAGACGTGTAAAACGAACCGCGTCAATTTCATTGCATGAAAAGCGTTCGTTCGTTACAGGCAATGAATTACACGGAAGAGTCTCTGCTCGTTTTGGAAAAAGTAGCAGTCTTCTGTTTAACACACGTTGTTCATGATTTCAGGAATCGGTTAAAGATCTTGACAACCAATCGGAACATTACCAACGATCAAGTCACACTTTGGCTGGCATACCCGTCGACCGAAGTCTACGTACCGACATCTTTGGGAAGCTTGGAAATCACATCATCGCAGGACCATAATTATTCATCCTAGGTAAGTGGTGAAAACAGAATGTCCAAACGATAAGACGCCACCGCGTTAAGATGCCTCTTGGTGTTGCGCAACGTTGAAAAACGACCTGCCCTACATTCGAACGTCGGTCTCAAGTATCCGTAAAGCGAATTGGGGGGGGTTTACGGTTAGCCTGGACCACCCGGTACACATTCGCATCACGTACACACACCTCGCTTCGAAGTGTTGAAGAGGGGCACCAAGGGAGACCAAGGGGGGCAAGTCGTACATACGCTACCGGACTCTGTGGCTACCGGGTCCCCCGGTCTTCGTGTACACTGTGTACTTACACACGGGTCGATCAGGGTGTGCACGCGGCGTATGCACACGGCATCGCACATTGCGCTGGGTTTGTGCTCGCAAACTGCAGCGTCTGCGCCGCGCCGCCTCGCCCCAGTGCATTATGCATGTGCTGCACCTTCGTACGTGTGGCGAACATTGAGCACACGGATTCTGCGATGCATGTGCCAGTGGTACACACTCTCGTTTTCCGTCCTGGGCCACTTTCGCTCTCTGTCTATCTCGCGCGTGTTCGAGAGGGAAATTTGGCAGCAGCTGTTTTAAATTGAACCCAACTCGAGTAGTCGAGACCAGCACTGCGCCCGCTGCTCAAGCCGCGTTTTATAATTCTCTTCGTAATCCCGAATTCGATACCAATTTTCCCACTAGTTTACTGCAATCACTTTTTCATGACACCTGTACCGTAACTATGATTATCGACATAGTTTTTCTCGCTTTTACTCAATCGTGTTGTGACGTTTTACGATTGTGCAGTATTTTCGATCGAGCTTTGTAAAGGCTTTTCAATTTTCAGCATTGCGTCTTCAAGACTGACCAACTCGCTCTTTTTTCTTTCACATGTATACCCAGTAGAATTTCGTCGCAATTTTTTTCGCACCGTATATCTTGGAGTTAGAAAGCATTTACAATTGACACAGAGTATCTACCGCAAGAAACCTCGTGAATCCGTTCTACGAAAATCGGTCATCTTGATACGGCTATACAGAAAACGAACTTTTTAAAAACACGTTGACAATGATTATGTAATTGTGAGAGCCACTAGTTCGAGATAAGTTCTACGAAGTCTAGCTGTGCGATGATCTAAGAGAAACCACTTCCGTTGGTTAATACTACGCAACTGCTGTGCAAGGAATTACAAGAAAAGTACATAAATAAGTAGAAAAATCGAATCACGTGAAACCCTTCGGTTTCATCAAAATTTCTCTCATACCGTATCAATACCGCTACACTTTTGCTCAAGGATATAAAATGCGGTCTGCTTTGACCACAACTCCTCAATTGGCGCTCCCTTATCGTATATTTCCGGTAAATTCATTGCTTACTCATAAACGTACAATAAAAGAAACATAAAACAAAACAAGCTCGGAGAAATTGTAATTTCAAGTAATGAGAGGTTTCGAAAAGAATACCTTATACGGTATACATTTTTGATATTATGATAAAAATTGTTCTTACAAAGATCATATATATATATGAGCGAATCCGAGCTTTTCTTCGACCGCAAATCCTGACCGACAGTCGCGCCTTCCGCTTATTAAACAGGACTCACAACTTTACATAGAAATCTTAAATAGCCGAGAACTTTGATTCACAAGCTTTTGGGAATACAAGTCAGCCTTTGGAACAACTGTGAAAAATTTGTAAAACCCTCTTTAACCGTACGTCATCATTACATCCCGTTTGCTTGGACTTTGCCGGTTCATCGCGTGGTTTTTCTTTTCGTCTGTTTATTATTATTATTATTATTATTATTATTATTGTTGTTATTGTTATTATTATTATTATTATTTTGAACACGACGTTTGATCGCGTAATCGCATTGCAGAGGTAGTCTAACTATCCAAGTTCACGTTGACAGCGTTGCGTTAAATTTTCCAAAATAACACCAGAATTGCAAAGTTCAGTTTCGGTGGAAATGACGAAAGCTTACCTGGCACGGTTATTCGTTTACCTTTTACAAGTGCCTCATTTAACCGTGAGATGATTCTGAAACCAAGAAGGTCACAGTATTAAAAATCGGACGCGTCGTTCCGACACTGTGTGATAAAAACCCACGTCGAATTGCCTTTTCGTCATTGAGTCATGAGAGACCTTCAAATATATCAAGGCGAGTGCGATTACCGCCAAAATGCGTAATGGACGCATTTCGCGGTCCCTGATATGGCCTTTTGATTTGTGGAAGGCAATTCCCTCGGACGAAACGGAGTTTTCCGGTTTAATTTCGCGAAAAAATCGCATGCGGTGGTTTTTGCCGCCGTTTTTGGCTCTCCCAGTCTCCTTGCAATTTCGCGCGATTCCATTCCAGAACACAACAAGCCATGCAGATGCGCGAATTCGAATCTTGACGGACGTGCAATTCGTTTTGATTAACATTCTGGTGCAACGAACTAATTACGCTAATTACTGATTAGCCGTATCTTTCGCTTTCGCTTTGGCTTTTGCTTTCGCGTATAATGCATATATTATATATGCATTTATCCGCAACGTTCATTTGCCGCGAGTCCTTGGCTTCGCCGCAGCTTCCTTTCAAATGACATTCATCAACGCTCTCCGACTGCAGCCTGTTGATGAAAATCCCATTAGAAGGGAATTCGCGATATTTACTTGGAAACACATTCGGTGATCCCATTGGAATAGAACTCAACCAAACTATTAGGCAATTTTTAATCAAGCTCAACTTCTCACAGTCGTACCAAAAAATATGACTCGGTCTAAACCGATGACTACCAACGATCGTTTTTCATCAAACCCTGACATTTGTAACTGACCGATGATTCGCTCGCGATTTTCAGACCGCATTCAATGCCTCGTTCCACGATGACTGCTGAACGATTATTCCTGCACGGTGATGAGAAATTGCATGCATATATCGCGAAAATCTCTTGACACTTGAAAATGAACCGCGCACGCGCGAGTTTTATCGGCCGTTCTCGCAGGCTGGCCAACCCGAGTTTTCAGCCGTCAAACTGTTTCTGCCGGCGATGTGGTTGATACGATTTTTCGAGGTTAGAATCTCAGATAATCGAGTCAGTGACTCGGAAAGGTTTGGGAAGCATTTGTTATCGGGTCGGAAAGTTGATTCTTCAAAGAACGGTCGGAATTCAACGCTTGTGCTCTTTGAAAATTCAAACGTAGACATTTTGCGTAGGTTGGCCGGCCTGCATCGCGGACAAGAATATCGCTGCGGGAAGATTTCGCCGACCAATGAGATTTAACTATTTGGCGCATGCGCGGTTCATTTTTAATTCTCAAGATATCGTCCCGGTATATACCAGCGGAAAAAATTCGAAAAATCTTGCCCATTCTGGATCTCCGAATCAACGACAATCCACCCGCCTTGAGATGAGATATAAAAAATGGCGCGTGTCCAATTAGCAAAACTGCAGATTAACTCGTGAAACTTTGGCTCACCGACGAGGTTCCAACACAAACGCGTATCGCGCAACGTGTCGAGCTAGTTTACAGCAGGCGCGGTAGCCTGTTGAAAACGAGCTGTACATATATAAAATACATACTTACATATGTACCTAGCGTAGTTGGTTACACACAGACGCCTATGTACACCTGAATTAGGTATACAACGCTCTATGTTATACGTATAATATGTGTAGGTGTACATACGTATGTATGTACAACTGGTGCACAGGCGTGCGGCTGGTTTCGCACCTAGTTCAGTGTTTGCCAAACGCTCACGACGGCAAATATAATTCATTCCCATGTCACTGTTTATCATTCATAATATTTTGTTGCCTGTAATCAGCACGCCTGAAACTTTGCAACAGTCATCATTCACGATCGGTTGACGGATATTCGTTGTGCACGGGTGTCAACGATCTTTTCAATCGATTATACATATCGGATCCAATGAATTTGAATATCCGTTGTCAGAGATGCGATGCGTTGTTGGGTTGATTATTGTATTGATGTGTTACTGTAACCTCAAACGGGATTGAAAAAATTGTTTGAGAACGAACGTGGATATATTTTTTACGATCATCGATGATATTTTTTAAACTTTTGAGTCGCCGGAAATTTATAGGCTCGGTTTGACAATGACCGAGGTTTGGCTACCAATGGAATTCGGAACTGCGACACTTTGTCACCGAATGAGAACCACTGCACTGTCCGTATATCGGCCATCCTATGCGCAACAAGTAGAGGCTCGGATATTCCGTGTCCAAAATGCTGCTCCAGCATCCCGAATCGAGGTGTAGCTTCGGATTAGAGCAAAGCTGGATTAAACGGCTGATTTTACCTCCGGATAATTCGCAAAGCGTTTACCCTCGAACTCGTGTTACGGGAATCGCCGAAAATTATACTCCAAACCCCGAATAATCCCACCTTCTTGTTGTACGACACGTTCGTACAATGTTTATAAATAATTGCCATTTCATTAGCAAAAAAATTATAATTTATTATTTCTGCTTTAATAATTGTCGGATGAAAGAATTTTGCCTGGAATCTGAGTTGTTTCTTTTTTTAAATTATCGTTGTGTCGATGAAAGAAATTTTTTCGGTCGATTCTTGTGCCACAATTATCGTAATTTCAAAATTTAACGACAATATTTTTATTCTTACAATTTAAATTTTTATATTTCCCACGTCATTCTGACTATGCGAAAAATTTTTCCTCTGTAAATTCTTGTGCGATAATTATTGTGAATTTTTAGATTTGGATAATTCTTGAAACGATGTGAACAAAAATGTTTTCCGCAATTGAAATCATTTTGAGCATAATTTATCTTCTCACATTTCCTACATTCACAATTGAAAATAATTTCACATACCAGCACAGATATTTGTGCAAAGATAATTTCCCCAATGTCGTTAGAATACAATTACAATCATTTTTAACCCCTATAATTGAGAAATTTTCTTTTTCCGAATAAAACTAACCGATAATAATGATTAGTAAAATTTTCTATGCAACAATGAGCGCGAATTATCTCGCTCATAATATTGTGCTCGCTCTACACTTGTGCGTGTAGAAATTCATTTTCAAGCCGATAATAATCGGCCGGTGTAAAAACACGACGAGACTTGCCGAATCCTCGGAAAATAAATTATCCGCGCCTGCTGCGAATTCAGCATTGCGTTGTGTTAATTTTCACCATCGGCATACGCTTAAGTGACGTCACCTGGATACCACGGTAGAAGATAACGAGATACGGTCAAGGCCTGCGGCGAATCGTACGGATGCAACGAGGCCGGAGAACCATGCCGATGCACAAGGCAGAGATTCGCGGCTGTTGAATCTGCCCTTGCGAATTTTATCAGGTTCCTCCGAGCCTCGCGTCGGGTCGCGTTGTTCGGTTATTTCTTCTCTTCGCGAAGTCGACTTTGCAGCCCTAACCGAGATTTGAATTCTTCCGAAGCTACGTCGAAAGAGGAAAAAAAAAGAAAGAAAAAATAAAAAGAGAGAAGAAAACGTATTCAGACTCGATGCAGATATTATCTTGGGTCGTTTTTCTTTGATCAAGGCCATCCTTAGGACGTTTCACGGTCTCACGAATTGCATTCAAATTCGCTCAAGCTCATCGGAACCGATTCCGTTTTTTCCTTTTTGTCTTCCATTCTCTGTTCTTCTCGCATACGAGAAATTGAAAGCGAAGCGAGGAGATGGTAAAGATTTCGAAGTTCGAGTATTTTTTTGATTGTAACGTTTCGAGAAATACATCGATCGTGTAACGGAAATTCTTCAGATCGAATTATTCAAGCTCACTTTGACTTTGAAATTTTACTTTATTTCACAACAATCGATCTTTATCCACATAAACGATATCCATTGGCTACACTGAGAGAAATTTTCAGTTCCGGTTACCGCTCAGTCCTTAAATATTTTAATTTTTTTACCACAATCGAAAAAATATAGTTCTAGGTAGAAAATGAAAATTAGTTTTCTAGCCGTTACCGGAAAGTCTGGTATCCGTTACTGTTCTTTCTCATCACGATCACTTTTACTATATTAGTCAGATTTTAAGCCTTGACTGAAACGAAGAAAGAAAAATTCGCTAAAAAAATAAATAAAAAAACAAAACAATCAATTACAATCGGAAATCATGCAATCACTCTTTTGCCTCCGCTGACAAAAATCGTTTCCCTCAATATTAGTCCGAGGGATGGTTGAATAACCCAATTTACAAGTCTAGAGATGGAGCGAAGGCGCCTTGTGCACACAGAGAGGGAGAGAGAAAAAAAGAGAGACGGAAAGAGAGGGAGAGTGAGCAAGCGAGGCGCGGAGAGGAGAGTTTCAGTTGAATCTAACGCCTGGGAAGATTTCGTAAGCAGGCCCCGCCTCCTACTCCATCCGACCCATTCTAAACAAATGAATCACGCGCCAAAATGGCCGACTGACTGAATTTAGACGTCACGTGGTGCGAGTAACGAGACCCGTCCTACCACATGTACATTTCGTATATATTTATATACACGTATGCATGTAAGAACGTAACCAATCATGCCCGCGTGCACTCATCCGCATTGCATACGTTCCTTATCAATATTATCTACACATGTATACGTATGGATCGCTTATGCGCGCCTCTCTACAACGGGCATAACACGTATAGGTATACCGTGCACGTATACACATATGCGGAATTTGTATAAAAGAAACTGAAAAGGAGAGAAAAAAAGGCTACATTGATAACGCTTATAAATATATATATATGGAGCAGCGTGCAATCGATATTATACGGCAATTTCGTGATAAGATTTCCTTTTTGTTTGGTCGGTTGTCTTTCCTCTCATTTTTCTCTCCTCCCATTTTTTTTTTTTTTTTTTTTAATTTTTCTTGTATACGCAACTTCTTTATTATAGTCTCAAATCGCGTCGCCGGTTTTTTTTTTTTTTTCACAAAAACCGGAAATCAGGCATTCTCTTCGGTGTTGGAATCGAAAATTCTCAACGGGCATAAATATTTTTCAAAATTCCAAGTCACAGATGTAGGTGCAAAAATCTGTGCAAAAATTAACAAACTTTCCGATAGTGGAAACCAAACGTTTTTGGGTGACCAAATTTTCATCGGTGCGGTACGGAAAATTATTATTTACCTCAGGTTTGATATGTATATATCAATCGAACCGATTAACTGCATAAATTTTCGTCCCACGTGTCCGTAACGATCTGACATAATCAACAAAATCGAAATTTGCGAAAGGTGAGCAATTCGTAGTCGATTAAATTTCCCGGTCGATGGCGCGAACTTGCCGACGGGATTTGGAAAAAAACTTACGTTCCTTGTTCACATTTTACCTGTGAAGTAAAAAAGAAAAAAATGTGAAAAAATGAAA
Organism: Neodiprion lecontei; assembly: GCF_021901455.1. Lineage (NCBI taxonomy): Eukaryota > Metazoa > Arthropoda > Insecta > Hymenoptera > Diprionidae > Neodiprion > Neodiprion lecontei. The sequence continues at coordinate 3,981,769 of NC_060262.1, forward strand.
AAAAAAAAAAAAAAAAAAAATTTCGAAAAAGAATTCGCGGTCGCCAAATCGCGCACGAAAATTCAACATCCGTTAATACGTGTGGGTCGTAGTAGTTACAAGGTGCGCCAGGCAGCGAGAATATTATTCTCCTGCTGCACAATGCGTAAGTGTAAGGTAACTCGCAGTGACTGCGTCGAGTTATGGACAAGACTGCGGTGCAAAGAGCGCGCGAGTTACGTAAAGCGTATAAGAATTGCGCAATCGGCGGTCGCGGATTAGCGAATATTAAATTACAAAGGCGCTAAAATTTTAGCAACTGTTGTAACACATGCACGAGTATGGTATACGCGTATGTATGATAACATATGGATGTATGTTGAATACAACAACGTGTATACGTGTACATGTATATCTTTGTAATATATTGCAAGCTAGTTGCAGACATTCAAAAGTGCAAATTCACCGCTCATACAGTACCGGGCGTTTATTCGCGCCGAGAGAGAGAAAGAGAGAGAGAGAGAGAGAGAGAGATATTATCGATATACGTACATACGTGTATGTACATGTACGTAATGGATAAGCCTCCGAAGCACGGTTCTTTTGCTTCACTGTTCGGTAAGCGCGAAATCGCCATCTGTAGGGTTAATAAATTGCGGTCTGAGATAAAAATTTATATAATACCTACGTTATACTAGCTCAGCTCCGCTCGTTTATATTTTCAAGTGAAAAACTTTCGGCAAAGCTAACAGACATGTCGATGTATTTTTTGTTTTTCTTTTTAGAACTCATGGATAGCCTTAAAAGTCTTGAAAATAATTTTCCTCCATGATCTCCGTAAGAGTTTACGATCGTCAGCGTTCGCATTTAGGTGTAACTGTGCGAAAACGTAAGGACTTGGTGCACAAATATCGTTATATATTCTAAAACTGTTGATCCGATTGCAGCTTAGATATTATAGCCTGAAATTTAGAGCCAGAGGTGGAAGCTGTAAGCACAGAAAAAAATAGAAAATAATCAAAATCGATTCGGTAGTTTTCGAATTATAGACGAATACACGAAATGCGGACAAACACGAGAGACTTTGAGTTTCATACGCGTCAAGATGTTGAGATGTATGAAACTCGTATAACTCGTCACCCATCTCTCTCTCTATCTCTCACTATATATTATTTATATTTCTCTCTCTAGCTGCATTTAGTGATTAGGCCGCACTTATCACCGGCAACTGTAATTCTCGGTGCAAGATATACGTATTATATACATACATACATATACATACATATATACCGGAAGAATCTTTTGAAACTTGAAAATGAACCGCGCACGCGCGATTTTTATCAGCCGTTCGCGCAGGCTGGCCAACCCGAGTTTTCAGCCGTCAAACTGTTTCTGCCGGCGATGTGGTTGATACGAATTTTCGAGGTTAGAATCTCAAATAATCGAGTCAGTGACTCGGAAAGGTTTGGGAAGAATTTGTTATCGGGTCGAAAAGTTGATTCTTCGAAGAACGGTCGGAATTCAACGCTTGTGCTTTTTGAAAATTCAAACGTAGACATTTTGCGTAGGTTGGCCGGCCTGCATCGCGGACAAGAATATCGCTGCGGAAAGATTTCGCCGACCAATGAGATCGAATCGATCGGCGCATGCGCGGTTCATTTTCAAGTTTTAAAATATTGTCCCTGTTTATACGCGTACGTTGCGTGTGTGCAAACTGCACCTCGAATCCGCGGTCGCGTGGTCGTCGCCATATTTCGGTTCCGAGGGACGTCGTCGACGCATTAGAGTAGCTTAAAAGAGAAAGGCTGCGCAGCTCGCCGGTTGGATCTGCCTTCTATATATCCCCGATTCGAGCTAACGCCGAGCGAAGCGACGTCTCGCAGGCTCCACGAAATCCCGGCCGCGGACCGAATGGGATGAAAAATAATAACGGCGTGTAATAATTATTCGCCTATCGTTGAGGAGAAATGGCTGAGCGATCGGATGAAATGAAATCTGCATCGCGATTTTATATTTCAAATTCGATTCTAAATTTTTTGACATTTCTTCTTGCAATTGATTATATTACTCGATGGTGTTCGAAAAAGCTCTTTGCGAGCTGGCGTTTTAATTATAATCAAACTTTTTGAAATTTTTAAAATTCGTAGTCGATACAATTTTCACGTTCTCAAATTTGAGACGTACTGCAATTAAACGAGCTGCACAGTTTTCGTTATTTTAAAAATTTAGACGTCTACGTCTGTGAAGATATCCGTCACCGCACAATCATTTGATAAGACGCTACAAAAGCTGTTGTTTAACAAACCTTGTCGTTCTTTATATATATATATATAATATTTATATATATATAATATATGCAGATATAGGTATATATGTCCAAACTCTAAATTTATGTGAAAATTTTCGGCACAGCTTCGCAGCTGTGTTTGATTTTTCCTTCGAGTAGGATATATCTCACCTCGAACCTAGAGTACGAGATGAACACTCTCAAATAATACGCTTCTGCATCCTTGGAATACCACAAATGAATTTAATTTCAAGTTGGTACAGCACGACGACGTTGCATACGGTAGGTGAATATTGAATTCGCAAGTAGTGCTGCAGAAGTCGCTTCACATATATACCTATGCATATGTATATATATATGTGTGTGTGTGTGTACGCGACACGTATAATTATAGGTATAAAGTATCATCGAAAAGGATTGCGAAGCTAGGAAGTCACCCTGATACTTCTGCATCAGTATCTTGAATGTGCGTCAATATAATTATTTCACCTCCTATAATAATCACACGTATAATGTTGCTATGCGTTGCGTAACTAACGGAGATTGTCACAAAGCGGTTAAATAATTTCAACAGTACGACACAAACTCGCTATATATATACACAGGGAAATTATTATAAATTGTAAAAAAAAAAAAAAACAGACAAAGACATTGGTAAATTTTTCAGTCTTTGTATTTTCACCTAAATTACTCTGTAGAAATATTACGATGTGATTAATGTATTTTTTTTTTTTTTCTGGTCAGGAAATAACCTCGGGCAAAGATAAGTATATAAAAAATAAAAATAAAAAATCAGCCATCAATCCAGACCTTACCTATACATGTATATATTTTTATAAACAAAATGTCTATTCAAATACGAAGAGGCATCGTTTGCTCGAGTTGAAAACAATACAATATCCAAACGATGCGTAAATAAATACTTGTCGGAATTGAAGAGAAAGAGAGAAAGAGATGGAAACAATTTGCAGCGTATATATAAAGTGCATCACGTGGAAGGAATAACGAGGTAAAAAATCGAAGGTCTATGCATGCTCGCTTAAAGCGAAAGACCAGAATTATGCATCATGCTGGTATGTACAAGATTATAGCAGATTGTACATACATGTATACATACATATATATATATATATGCATGCATACATGCATACACGAGGTATGTGTAACGTGTTAAGCCGCGGTGGAATTTTTGTGCAAGCTATTAGCGTTTAAATTTCAAATCCCAGTGCCAACTGCAGCCTGCATTAAATTGTCTTCTATTAAAAGTGTCATGGCCGAACCTTCTCCCCCTTCCTCTCAATCCCCTTCCCGCCTTTCTTCTCCCCTTCCTCGCCGTCTCATCATCCCGTGTCCGATCGACACAGTCACTTACTACTCGGCCCGTTACTCGACACACACGAATGCTGCAGTCAAACGCGCGGCGGACATTCAAGCTCCAACTTTTCTCCGCTGGCTCTTAGCGAAACGACAAAGGCGAAACGCGCCGAAAAAGCTCACACCTCACCCACCACCACTCTAGTTACTTGCCTGTCGGACTCGAGACTTGATTGATATTACCTCGCCATTTGATCTAAATACTTTTAAAAGATCGATGAGAATCAACTGTACGCAGATTGGGGTAGAGCTTACATGGAGTCGAAGTAAAAATTCATTATAGAACGTGTAAGATCGGTTCCAAATGGTGAACAAAGTAATAATTCCTTAAATTTTTCACATTCTTATTTTATTCCCACGGTCTCCGTGTATCAAGCGGGAAGTTTCAAACTATATTTAAAAATAAGCTCGTTCGCTATATTTTATACTGAATTATATTTCAAGGTTATTTGTTGGCAAAAAATCCATATCCTCGAATATTCAGTGAGATTCACTCTTTTTTTCAGTGATAAAAGAAAAAAAATGATCGTTTTACCAATCGGATGTGATCTGAAAAAAAAAAAAAAAAATTGAAACAAAACACTAGCATTCATTAATCAGCACTGTAATGGAATAACCCACACGTCAGCACTACGTAATATCACATTCAGTGACGTATTTTTGTTTTTTTTTCACTTAATCTGATCACTTGTCATATTGAAATAAAAATTAATTAATGCAGCACACGTTTCTCATGGAATATCCCATTTATGATTTTTTATTTTTCACTGAAAAGAAGACGAATCTCACTGAATATTCAAGATTATGGATTTCATTGCCGACGAATCATTTTTTTTCACTATTTGGAACCAATTTATTTAACCGGCTCCATCATGAATTTTTTTTTTTTTGACCCCATATAAGGACCACCCCAATATAATATATATATATTATCGGTAAATTATTCTCGATAAATTGGATAATTCTTTTACACGAAAGAGTTGCAAGATTCATGTTAATCTTATCGGAATTGAGCCTTCAGACGTTGCGAAAATCTGTTAAATAAATAATAACACGCGGTGATACGATTTTGTTCTTATCACTATCTCTTTGATTGGATTTCAACACTTGTTTGCGCAAGTTTCCAAACTGATATGCAATATAGTTTTACAAGTGAAAATATTTCTCTCGGTATCGTAAGTCGAAACATTCCGCAGACGGAAACTGTACGGAATAGAGAAATCATGTCAAGTACGTGTGTAAAACGAGAAGGGAATGAATTATCGAGGAAATCGAAAAGCAAAAATTATGTGTGTCAACTACCCGCAGTCGTTAGACTTGCAACGGATATTTCCACCGCATTTTTCGATCACTTCTTTCTTATCAATTAGCCTAATCCCTGAGCCTCCGTACAAGCAATAAGCTAACAGGTGAAACCACAAATCAGGGATAAGAATCGGCGATCCTTCACCCCGCGGAGTGATGAAAAGCACAAAAAGCACAGCTGCTCGATGCGCGTTTACGAATTCAAAGCGGTTGGACTTAATCAATGCGGTTAAAAAAAAATAGTGAACCTGAATATCGGCCCGCAGGTTCAGGATCAACCGAGCAAAGAGCAGCTCGGGCGGGGATTTTGCTTGCCACAAACTCTCCTCCTCCAACAACCACCAGCAGCAGCAGCATCAGCACAGTTTGTATATAGAGCAGAGTCCCAGCTTCCGAAGCCGTCTGACCTTGACCGACAAACTCCACTGCACCGAGCGTTTGCACTCGGCACCGTCGCTCCTCCTGCTGCTGTTGCTGCCGCTGCTGCTTCTACCGCAGATGCAGAAGTGCATTAAACGCGCTGCGCTAACTCAGCGAGTTTGGTTGAGCTAAGCTTATTTTCACTTGCTGAAACGTCGTTCTCGCTTAATTCCACCCTGGTTTCCTGATCATTTCGGTCAATTTCTCGCACGGATTGATGATTTCTTGTTGTTTTTTTTTTTTTCTCTAAAATTCGTATTAGTAAGGTTACAACTAAACGATGATTCGACGAAAATTGTGCAAGTTGCAGCATTCCATTCAGCTCAGGTTCCCTGCTGAATGTGATGTAGTTTTCCGACCGTCGAGTGGTCAAGACAATTTCACGGTCTTTGCAGATGCGGTACGAATGGTAAAAAAAAAAAAAAAAAAAAAACAAATTCTCGGAAGAGAGGAAAGAAACGGGGATCAATGAAAACTGTTCAAGCAAAGAACGAAATGGCTTTATTTCTTCACTCAAGACTTTATTTTATCATCAGAATAATATTCGTTGCAAATACAGTCGAAAATGTGTCTCATGCAGTTCTTTTCCAAAATCTTCGGAACGAGATTCTGGAATCGATTAGATCGTGTGAAAAGCAATCAATCTTTTTTTTTTTTTTTGTCTACACTTATGACGTGAGTGCGTGGTTTTTTCGATGTTGATCACAGTTCGCGATGACGATTGAAAACGTTGAAATCGAAGTGACATCAAGCCTGCATCACCTATAACGAAGGTCGGCTTCAAGTCACTGTAAGATCAAGTCAGACTTTGCTGTGTTCTGAAATTTCATTCCGACGAAATCGCGGTTATGTTTATTGCGAGGACTCGAATTTGTCCACGGGAAAAGTAACAGAACTTCAATGTTGTTCGTAAGTTTGACTCTAAATCACGGAAGGAGAAATTTATTTCCGCAGGTTAAAAATGCACCTGGAATCAAGTATCCGATCCGTTTAGAGAGTCCGTTTAAATGGTTTTATAGTAAGTTGCGGAACGCTTTGCAGCTTTCAGAGAGGTATTATTACTCTCTTCGCTTCGCGGCAAAACCATAAAATACCGACAAAATTCACACCTACATAGTACAAAGCGTCGTGCTGCATTTTAGACAGCTAGAACGACTCGAGTGTGTGGGTATAATAAAGTACAGAGTGACGCGACTCTACGTCCTTCGACTTTTTGACACCGTCGTGTAGATCTCGTTGCACGCACGCATGCGGGGCTATAGAATTTCATGCAACTCTACGTTATGCATATACGAATACCTCACGTTTCAAATAAGTAAAATTATTCGCATCGTCAACGTGTACGAACCGTTCGTTTCCAATAAAATATAAAATAATTACTTCAATCTTTTTATGAAGTTTCGAGACTCCAAGAATCTGGGATTCAACAAGGCGACGTTACATTAAAAAAGAAGTCTAAAATCATGTACGTATAACGCATATTTATTTCGAATGTTCATTTCTAGTTCGTAATGTATAAAAACTCATCGTTAATTGTGGTGTGGTGATTGAATTGTTCACATCCCGGATCATTGGAAATAATTTTCCTTTATCATCATCCGCGTCGTAAGTACATTAAATATCGTTACGAACGATCAATTCGAGAAATTGACAACATCAAAATTTCATTGCTTCGAAAAAAAAAGAAAAAAATTACTCAAACAATACCCAATTGAGTGATTTAATAATAATAACAACAACAACAACAACAACAACAAAAATAATAATCGTGGGAAATTTGCGTTCCGGCAAAAATGCAGGCGGGTACAGTGAGAGGTGGTAAGGTATAGGAAAAAAAAAACAAAAAAAAACGTAGCGGAGTTAGAGGGAAGGGGAAATAAAGATATGTACACACACTGCGAAGAAAAACGAGGCAAAATTTCAAGGCAGAAGGTAGGTAGGTAGGTAGGTAGGTAGTCAGAGGTGTTCGTCGTTGTTCGAAAAGGCGGGGGAGTGGGGTTGGCGGTAGGGGGACGGGCAAGGGGTGGGGGCGGGGGGGGGGGGGGGGGGAGGGAAGAGAGCGGGTACATTGCACTTATCGGTCGCGTCTCCTCATCTGGCTCTCCGCTGGTATACCTACCTACACACACACGCACACACACACACACAATAGGTAAGATGTACCGTCGCGCGAGGCGCCTACTTTTGCGATGTTCTCTACCTACCGTACGTTCCGCGGTTTGAAAATTTCTGCAATTGCACCAAGTGCATATGTATGTAGAAGAGAAGGCAGGCAAGTAGTAAGAGAGGCGGCCGGCTAGCTGAAACGGGAGGGGGGTGGAGAGGGACAGAAGGATCAGAAGGAGAGAAAGAGAGAGAGAGAGAGAGAGAGCCTCTTGACGCACACACCGCCAGTGGACGCCGCCACTCTTCCATCGGCGTTAGTCCGTCCACGAACGGCTTACACTACTACTTTGCGCAGCGCTGAGGCTCTTGGCTTGCCTCGTTGAGCCGCAGCGCTGCGCTGCGCTGCGCTGCGCTGCGCTGTGCTGGCTGCTGGAGCTGCGCACGCACACACACACGTGCCCACCCGGTGAAAACGTACACGTGCAGCGCGGAGGGGAGGAAGCGCAGCGCGGCGGGGAGGGAAATAAGGGGCGTCTAGGGTGGGGCGAGGGGAAGGGGGGGGGGGGAGAGGAAGGTCTGTCGCAGCGATCATGCCTGCCCGGTTGCATCGCCGGGTGGCGCGGTGGTGGCGCGGTGCAACGACGATAGTGGGGTTGCAGGTTTGCGAGTGTGCCGCGCCGGTGGCGCGCTATCCAACTCGTGGTGAGAGATGCAGTTACGCTAGCGCAACGCGGCCGGTCGCAACTGACAACACTCGCCAGCTCTTGTCGCGGTGCACGCCGCCGCCCGCGCCTCTTCGGCAACCGTGAATTTATTACACGCGCACACATATATATGTATATATATACATATATATATATATATATATATATATATATATACACGCTGGTATATACCGTCTATATATATCTGTACATACATATACCTATGTATGTATACATGTATATATGTACACCGACCTACGCGAGTAAATATATTATGTGCGTGTGTATACGTATATAAATATTTTTACGCGACGCAAACAAATACGCAGACATATACATATATATATATATATATATAGTGCATATAGTGCATATATATATATATATATATGTTTATATGTATGTATATGTATATATGTATGCGTAAAGTTTAATAAACGAGTATATTAACAATAATAATTATTAAACATACAAGAACATACGATAATATCAACGTGTATGTGTATATGCATGTTAACTTGGCAGATGAGAAGGTAGAGAAGAAAAATAAAAAATTACCGTACACGGATTGCAATTTTCAATGTTGATAAAAATAAAAATGAACAACGAACAAGGAAGCGGATAAAAACAAAAATTAATGCAAGAAACAAGCTTTTCTTTTCTCACTTTCGTTCTGTAATACTTCAAGCACGGTAGTTGTACTGCGGGGAAAAGTATACGAATATGTAAAACGACTTGATAAAAGGAAGGAAAGAAAGAGATAATAAAATAAAAACTCCCGAGGGAGAGATTGAATCGACGCTGATAAAAAAAAAACCAAAAAAAAAAAAATACAAACAATCGTATTCGTTGCACAAGTTTTATAAGTGACGTTGTTAAAACACACGTACATCATATATACAACAGAGTAATCGGGGAAGAACGAGGGAGAGAAAGAGAGAGAGAGAGAGAGAGTGATCAGTCGTCGATGTAGGCAGTTCATACCTGGAAAAAGTTGTAACAAGTAAAAAAAGAGAAACGACAAAACAAAAATTTGAAAACAAAAAAAAGAACCAAAAAAAACACGAAACCAAATGAAATTGTTAAGAAAAGACCCGAAGAAATTCCGTTGAAAAGAAGATGTAACATATTTAAAACGACGTTGAAATGAAAGTTTGCGTAAAATAAAGAAAGAAAAAAAAAGGAAAAAATTGAGGTGTCGGTAGTTTTGTTTGTTTGTTTGTTTGTTTTATTTATTTATTTTTTTTTTGCCATCCCGTGGGGCGGAAACCGGAATCATTTCTTATATACTCTGGTAGGGGGTGCAAGGCGTTATATACTTCGGGGGTTGCGTGCGCGTCGGGGGTTTTGAAGTACTCTATCAGTTCTTACCGTTCGTTCGGGTTCTGTTAGATACGGGACAGTGTTTTTTACTTCCTGAGTATTAAAGTGAATTGCATAGGAATACATACGTCTGACGAATATGTTTATACGTACATGCATATACGTATATAAAACGTAAGCGATTAGTTTGTTACATCGAAATTTAGTGAGTTGAAATATTTGCGTAGATTCTGTGACGAGCGGAAAAATCATCCGGACAAGTGTAATTCGTAAATAATAAAACATGTTCGTGATCAGTTTCTTCAAGATGATTGATTAAAAGTTCCTCCTACAAGCAGCGCTGGAATCTCGAGATCGATCTACATTTTTGGCGGACAAACAGTGAGTAGTGAAAAAATATCTTATCGCGCATCGTCGATTAGCCGTAAAAATTGCCGTTCCGCACGTTTTCAGTATAAGTAATATGAAAAAAAAATAGAATTAAAAAAAAAAAAAAAAAAACCCACGCGACGACCTCAAGTTCTTTCCGATCCGTGGATAATTTTTTACCAAAATCTGAGATCCGATGTACGTATGTTTAGTAAAAATCCACTCGACGCGTCGAATTTTCAGCGGATCTGCAAGCTCGCGCGTCGGCTGGATCAAGCGTCGAAAATTCACTTTTGCGTTGGCACCTCGAGAGCATATAAAGTGACATTACAGAGCTGTAGTGCGATGCATCAGCATCGCGAGCACCAAAATGGCCGAAATAGCCGACACGCGCGGCGTGTTTTTCACGAAATGGTAGCCGAGGGATAGCAGATACGAATAATTGTTAATGTCGTTAAGTACGGTTTCTCAGCTGCTCCATTCTCGTACTCGTTGTCTCTTCACCGATCCCTTATCAATGTTTTGTCTACGTTGCAGCTCGTTGTGCCACCTCCCTCACTTTAAAATCTTGTTGTCAGTGAATTCTGTACAATTCTATTCGCGCAAAGTCAGGATCATTGCGGTTCGCCAAAACGACGACGCTCATCCGTCTTCAAAGACCTCTGAAAACGCGAAAAATTTCAACCTGTCTTAATCGGCTGATTCACTTGCGCTTTTTTGAAAATCCAATTTTACCGCCAATTGTGTAAGGGACGAACTTCGCGGGGTTTTTACCCAAGTTTTGAATGCCACGTGGGGGTCGCGCGTTACTGTGACGTCACGACCCTGCGCTCTGCGGAAACAGGTCGCCATCGTCGCGTCGTGCCTGTAAACATCATCGAATTCCAAAAATTTAAGCGAAGGGCTTTCGAATTCTGTGCTCGCTTTTAGTGCCCGTTCAACATCGCGAAAACCTTCTCAAAATTTTCGATACTCGTACAAATATTCACGCTTCACAAGTTCAAGGATGTTTCGTTTGCAGCTCTGCAGTTTGTACCGTGAAGTTCACTGAGATTTTAGTAACCGGGAAATAAGTTTCCCTTTTTTTCTTCTCATTTGAAAGCTGAATAACCGATCGGATAAACTGACTTCTATCGATGAACCGAGCCGAGATTTCGTCACAAAGAGTACTTCCGAATTTTTCTCATACTTTCTTTGTTCTCTTTTGGTTTGAGGAAACTTTGTGCGAGAGTCACGTATCAAGTTTTCTGTTCTCGTTCGCTTCTCCATCGTCATTTCAGTAAAAATTCTCAAATAAAAATAGCCAAGATGACAGTTGAAAGAACACAAAATTTTCTACGGTAAAGAGAGCAACTTGAAGTCGTGTCTGAAAATAGGTTTCAACTTATTTTTCAACTGCTTCGAAACTTTCGGTGACAAAAATACCTCAAATTAACCCCAGAACGATAATGTTATTTTTTTTTACCTGTTCCGGAAGGGGGGGGGGGGGGGGGAGGGGAGGAAGAAAACGCCCCAATCTTGTGAATTCCATATCTCGGGTACATCGTATCGTTGAGAGTTCTATAGGGTCTCGTTCTCTTCTTTTTTTAACAGAGAATCACGTGGGCTAAAAAATATTTTCCACGAGTTCCAAAAAAAGTGGACTACGATCAGTAGGCGAAATATAAAAACGTGAGATGTTCTCTTGCGGCGGGAAATTTACATTCGCCTGGTGTGTTTTAGGGTTAATTTTTTTTTTTTTTTTTTTATTTGCAAATTACGAATTAACAACGCGGTGATAACGAGAATAGCGAATTCGCGAATGATGGTGATGGTCGTCGGTTACTTTCACGGTGCATGGAGTTGATTCTACACTAGGGTTAAAAGAATTTGAATAGATCGCGGAACCACTGTGCAACAGCGAAGGAAGGCTGTGAACGAAGAGAGGAAAGAAGAGAGTTCGAGGTGCAGCCACCGCATGCATTATACGTGGACATGTCAGGCGCGTGTATCGAGATGGTTGCGTTACATGGGAAGAGTCGGCGAAGAGTCGTCTAGTGCTGATCTGAATCGGGGTCAAACCGAATTTTCTACTTTAACCTACTGGATATACGGCGTGAATTTAGCTTTCTAAAACCTCCATCCATATTAGAATTTAAACAGCGCTAACCGGCGCTCCGCACGGAAACAGACGCCTGATTCGAGCGTCTTGTCATTTACCGAAGAAGTCAGTCTTAGTCCTCGCCGAATGCTGTAGTTCCAACATGGGGAAGCAAAAGTATCGAAGATAATAACGAGGATCAGTTTTTGCGTCAACTTTCGGATCATGACAGACCGTCCAAAGCCACCGAACGTTTTTTGATTATCCGACAATCGGTTCGTGACAAAGTTCCGAATCATCAAAGCTCAGACGAACCATTAAATCGAATGTCGAAATTCCAAACGGCCAAGACTTGGAACTTTAACAACCTTCCTGTATACCCCGATGTGTTTACTGCACGTGTGAAGCTTATGGCAACATTCATGAAGTATCGACCATTCGGAATTTGGACGTGCGATGTGACGGTCTGAGACTGAGCTTCAATATTCGGAACTTTGACCTGCACCGAAGCCAAGAATCACCCAAAAGTGTCATTTTCTCGATGACCATGATAAGAACGGCTGTCTTTCCGAGCATTCTGCTCGACCCGACTCGCGTACACACCGAAGTCTTCATCCGCACGCGTGCATCGAGACCCCCATAGTCCGAGGCACCAAAGAGAAGTCTGTGCCAGCCACAGTCCGTGATTAATCCGTTGTGCGGTATGGCATTGTGTGGCATTACGTGCTTTCCAGCGTCTGTATAGCTCTTGACCTCCGATCTACCAGCATGTGCAACGCGTAACGGCAACGGCACCAGGCTCACATGAGCTTTCAGGGATGGACCGAGTCCACGTTATTCCAACCACGTACGGAAACAACGACTTGTTGCCGAAAATCTGCCGGGCTAGTTTGCTCTCGACATTGTTTCCACCGTTGGTCCCGATTCTTGTGCTCTTGTTGAACGTTTTAAAGCAATCCATGACCATCGGGCGATATTTCACATTTGCTTTATTGGGTTTTCAAAACCGTTTTGTTACGGGAACAGAAACGACGTCGGTGGCAACGAATTTTTGTTGATCAGTCGCTAATGGCAGTTGGTTAGTTTGTTCGTAGCATTGGGATATTTTAAAAATGTGGCAAACCACTTTGCTTCAAAATTTGATAGTTAATTATCTCGAAACTACACCCAGCTCAATTCATCGCGTTCATATATTTTCTAAGAAAAATATAATTTGCTTTGAAAAATACAGAGGGGGGGGGGGGGGAGTGAACCTTTCCACGCAGAGTTGTTTTCTTGTTATTTATCTGTGGTTAGAAGTGCTGACATTCGATCCTACATGATGTCAGTTATTAGAACACCGCGTACCGATTCGTTAGAAAAATTCTTTCCATTTTAAAATCCCCGTTGGAAGAACAACGCTGTTTGCACGTAGTGTTGTTTTCCCGATAACGAAATTATTTGAGGAGGAATTTTTTTATCTTTTTATTTTTATTTTTTTTTACGCCATAGCCGATGAGACGAGGAAGAATAATAAACACAATTTCTGCACGAAGTGTCGATCCTCTCTATCAACTCACGACTTTCAATCCAACACTACCGAACATGGTTGAGAAATTAATTTTTCCCCTTACATTCTGCAGTATCGAAAGTGCACAAAAAATTGCCTAGCGCATAATTTACGAGCCTGGATAAGACAAGCACTGCTAATAGCAACGCGGGAAAAGTAAGGAGGCAAGTAGCGAGCATGGAGTCTCGAACCACATCCAACCAAGGGAGTAAAGGTCAGTTTCACTGGAACCTCTAGTGTCGTACATTGGTTTGTAGGTGTATCTCACAACCAACCACACGCATACACAACGACTTATCGATCGTCATACCGAATTGGCAATCGTTCTTTTCCAACGTAGGTGCGGTTAACGTTCCCATTTACCATTCTTGCATAAAAATTCTCCTCTTCAGTCGTCACACCGAGCGTGTCGTTCGTTCTGATCGTTATCTCCCGGTTCACAGATTTTCAGACAAGTTGGTGTCGGATGATTTCACGAAAATCGTCGCGCGTGGTTCCCTAAGAAAATCGCATCCACCTAGCACAAAATTCAGCTTGCATATGGAGCAAATAACTGCAGCGTTGCGAGTAATACCGGGAGTATTTAACATCGGTGACATTCAAGATTCGTATGGACAAACGTCCCGGCGAGACCGTGTAAAGATAGAAAAGAGAAACGATAGAGAGAGAGAGAGTGAGAGAGGGAGAGAGAGAAGGGGGGGCGGGGGGCGGCTCATCCGGCACTGGGGGGCACCGGGGGCACGCTAGACAGTAGCTAACAAAATGGCCGACAGATTTAGAGTTATGTAACTCGTGTGCAGTCTGCAGGCTGGATATGTATATATATATATATATATATACAATTTTTACATATATATGCAGTGCCAAACATGAACGCTCGCTTATAACTCGACGTTGCCATTCGCAGGGTCAACCGAAAGGCGTCAGGCCTCGTAGTTCAATTGCGACGTTAAATTTTCACCACCTAGAAGCTTCGGAAGCTCTTGACTTTGCCGATAATTTGCGAGACCTGGACTAACTTGAGCTTTCGTCAGAGCTTCACCGTCTCGCACGGAGTTGTAAGAAAAATTTTTCACCTCGACTTTACGACGTCCAACGTCATTCGTTTTCTAAACCTCCAAATTGTTGAGGTTAATTGTAAAGCTACATTACTGACACCGTGATATATATATATACACACACATTATTCTGTGAGATATTTTACAACGAAATTTTTCTCATTGTATTTATTACAGTAGCGATCAAAGTTGAGATGATCGGCAGTGTGAAAAGGAGCCAGTAAATCGGGGGAAACAATCATTAAATACTCGTGTGTATATATATATATATATATATGAACATTGACGAAAGTGTAACGTTGCGATGTGTTAACGCAGTGTTTGTATGAACAAGGTGCAAAGTTCATGGGCAAGCGGGGAGCTTGCGAGCTTGCGACTTTGCATAAGTATAGACTCCGACTTGTACCGTATATCTGCTTAATAAGACCAGCATGTAGAGAGGTACCGCTAGATCTGGACTGGTAATCTGGCATAATGTGTGTGTGTGTGTGTGTGTGTAAATAAACATACACACAATAGTATAATATATCATAACTTACATCACGGTATTGGTATTATACATGGAAATATGCACGTACAATAATGCGCTTGTAGGTATAAAACTCAAAGCAATCAGGCTACGCACAATATGCCTGTGTAATAATGTTGTGTGATATGCGATTGTGAGAAACGTGTATTTTTTATATTTGTATATATATATATATATATATAAGAGAGTATTGCGAACTTTTAACGGATCAACAACTGCCGCAGGGCAATGCAATGCTCCCCGTTGTGCAGGTTCATCATTCCCTGTCAGATATCTGGGTTACCACCCATCGTTGTCTTCAATTTTCTTCAATATTACACGAGCGATTTTTTTCTTACGAAAGAATTCCAAGATTGAGAATAAAATTTGAATCGGTCACCGTTCGCTGGTCTCTGAAATATATTGAGCCGCTTTTTTTTTTTTTTTTTTTTTTTTTTTCTCAACTAGATTCATCCAAAATCTTGTAATTCAAAAATTGGTTTATCGTAAAATTGACCAAAGGCGGTGAAGTCACTCGTTTGTAATTGATGCAGAAAAAACGTGTTCAACGAATGTTGTTCAAACGCTAATATATAGTTCGTAACAATCGTGAGCTTTAATGGAACATTCGAAATCGCAACGATTGTTTCAAAGCTAAGTTTTCGTACTCTTGGTGAGAGGAAAAATAAAAAAAAAAAATAAAAAAATTCAAGTACAAGCAGCGGCAGCTGTCATATTTTGTATACTCAGACTCGCATTAAATGCTAGTCTATCTTCAGATTATTTTATCTATTCATTTGGTATTTTCATCTTTCACGTGAAAAACTTTTACACCTTTCGTGAATCGGATGTGAAAATAGAAAAATGGATTCTAAAAAAAACTGTACGTAGAAATCGTCGCGGATGTAAGTTTTCAATTGTTTATTTCGGTCCTTCTTTAAACAAATTTTATCCAGAACGTGATGAAATCTTGAACGGTATTTTTATTTTTCTATTTTTATTTTTGCAGTGATATTTTTTCATCCGCGTTTTTATTATTTCTTTTTCTCACAAAATATTCCTGTATCTTAAAATTGGAATTGAGATGTTACGCGGAACGAATGTGTAGAAAACAGTGACTGAAATTCATTTCAGTATCGTGATAAGCCAATTTCTCACAATCGAAAATCTATATTTAAATTCCCGTCGCTGTTTTTTGTTTTCCTTTTGCGCGTGAACGAAGAATGAGACATCATTGTCCGAAATTTTTTACGTATTGCATAATAATAACCGATACATTATGTAACATTTTGCATATTTGTATTATCTAAACAGCTGTGCAAATTTAAACTCTGTGTTACGTTAACGAGAAAGCTTGCGATTCGCAGAGTGGTTTTTTTTCGAGAAGGCGAACCCTCAAATAAATGAACCTCCAATTGTGTTTCGATATTTGCGAGGCGAGTACACGCGACACATTTTTTTTTTTTCCATGCAATTCACTGATTCGATTTTTTCTAGAATACCGAGCTTGAAGAAAACAAACCAAAAAAAAAAAAAAATTAGTGAAATTTCAGCGTCTAGAAAAAAATAAAAGCAAAAATTAACAAATACAATACAGGTATAAACGAGCTCATAGATCTCATGTTGCGACATTATTTTTTGAGGAGAGGAAGGAGAAAGGAGAAAGAAAAAACAAATACAAAGAGCAATGTTATTCCGACTTTTGGAAGAATGTTTTTGAATAATACGGTAGGAACACTCGTCAGTTTGTTGCATTCTTGTGTGTTTTTACAGCTTTCGATAATGTTCAAATAAAATCTTCGAAATTATATACACGGTGTTAAAGGTTACGTATACCTGTATAATAGACGACAGATTGTACTCGGTAAGTCGTAATAATATGAAAATTTTTTTGTAACCAAAATTAATAATTTAAACATTTGTATTTATAAAATGAATTTAGATGTCGCCTAAGATCAATTTTAATCGGATTAATTTAATTATTTATTTACTAACCGTAATAAATAAATTTCTATCGATTCGAGTATCTTTCCGTATAAAATAGAACTGGCAGTAACGCATCTAACAGCTGTATTTTGCTTGTTGTCAGTGTTTGGTTGAATTTCATTTATAAATTTACAAAATGGGTAATGAAACAATTCAATTTCGACGCAACGGACGATTTGCAAAAAAAGAATAATATACATTAAATCGAAAAACAGTTTCTTTATCCAACGTTGCCACACTTTCTTGAATCAGATATGTCATTAATTTTTTCACAATTTTCAATCACTTGGATTAAAATATCTACAAAATTACACGTAACAAAATATTTTTTATAATCCATGGGTAATGTACGAGAATTGGTTAATACAAATGACACTTTTTTTTTGTATTTTGATCGTCAAAAGTTGCGATTGAAAATTGCATAAAAATATCCAATCTTTGTCAAAAACACTGAGTTTTACGTTGACATTACTCTAATGTCCGAACAGCCTTAACGGGCCGAATGAATTGACGTTATGCCGTGTAATATACAGACGTGCAATTCAACCCGTCGCGCGGTTGAAAATTTAGCCTAGTTTCACCGCTGGAGATTCTCTTCAACTTTCCGCAACGATCAATCGACCCTCGGTGGATAGCAACGGCTATAAATATAAACAATAATGAAAATTGGGTTAACAAGACGAAGTTCACGTCTCGTTGTATTTCTTTGCGTAAACGTAGAACTCTACGATTGGCAAAATATCTCTCATTTCACTGAAACAAGATCTGCGAGAATTGAAACATATTTTACTCAACTATACTACGACCCATTTAATAATCCGCTTCAATTCTCAAGATAATAAAGAACGTTAGCCCGAGAAAAAATTGAGCGGCGGGGGGGGGGGGGGGGGGGAAGCGACGAGAGATAAATTAAACAAAATGAAGAAGAATCTGTACAGAAATGAAAATAAAATCCATACTTCTTATCGTGAGAACGTGAGAAAACAATAGGGGAAGAAACAAACTCGGCGAAAAACAACTCGAATATAATTTCTCAATAATCGTTGGGTCTTATCTTGTTAGGAATATTTTAATTGCCAATTAGGAATTAACGCACATTGCGTTATACGAAAATATATGCTTAACGAACGATTGTCATTAATGGTTATAAAAATCTTTGATAAATCTCGCGCAGGGATCGGTTTCTTTGGGAAAATAGATTCGGTGAAAAATTTTAACGGAATATTTATAAAATACTACAGATTTTCTTCCTTTGTCACGTGCTCCGAGAATAAATCTATGCAATGATTATGAGAATATTAGGGAGTCGATAGCTGCGTTACGTAAAATCAACAATTTGGCCGCTAATTGTGAACGATATAAACGAATGTAAAGGAGCGTCGAATCGACTTGCCGCTCATTGATACGGCACTGGAAAATGTAGAATCTAGGATCTAGAATATAGGAATATGTAATCGGACGGGTCTTGAGTGTGCAAAGCGCGAAGCACAGATGACGGCCAAACTGGGAATGAGGACATTTACTGGCGTAAAGTACCCACTGTGCGTCCACTGCACTGGTGGTGCAGCTGGGAGCTTAGAACGCGTGTGCATTTCCACATATTTAACACACACACACACACACACACACACACATGATATGCAACGTGACTCATACTAACGGGCTTAAAAACATTTTCTCGCAATTTCGTTGCGCGATGGAAAGCAAAGATCGCTCGAAATCTGCAGATGTGTCTCAAGCAAATTGTGATTTCGAACTCGAACGTGAATTTGGTTTCAATCGAGGAACGAAAGTTTTTCTAACGAATCATTTAGAGCTGATTAATTTTATTCAAAAATTGTAGCTACGAATTATCAAAAATAATAAAAAGAAACGAAAAATAATAAAAAAAAAAAAACACAACAAAATGGAAGTTTCGATGCGGTTTTAAACATCGAACAAAGAATTTCGTACGCCCGCGATTTTATTTTACATGCTCAAAACGACCATTTTTTTTTTTTTTTTTTGTCAATTATTAATGAGCAGGAAGCGTGAAGCCGTTTCACAGGATCAACCTCGTTAATGTATTTTTCGCTTCTTGTGTTTTTTGTTTCATTTATTTTTTTTCAACAGAATGTAAAACATTTTTTTGAAAGTACGTTTCTGTTGCGTAAAATTGTAGTCTTGTTTCAATTAACCATGATAGATTATTTCGTCGTCGTTAAATATACTGCAACAGTTGGATGAAGAAGGAAAAATGACTAGTAAATATGAAAGACCGCTAATTGTATAATTCGCCGCAAACCGCATATGATAAAGTACTATAGCCATAAATGTCTTGAAAACGGGAAAATCTTTGGCTATCAAATAAGCCTCGTTAGTTTCCTCAGCTGCAATCGTAAACGAAATTGATATTTTTATAACAATTTGTATGCTTTTTTTATCGGGAAAAAAATTTTACACCGCTTTTACGGTGAATAACGATGAATCTTTTAACTCGCGTTACGCAAACATATCACAAGTGAATTGTAAAACAAAAAAAAAAAAACAAAAAGTACAATCGTTACAAAAAATGTAACTCGTGTATTTTTACCCAGTGTGAAACGTTAATTCCTACTTTAGACTTTATACTCCGATCTGTCTACAGTTTCCCCCTCCCATAAAAAAAAAAGAAGTCGACTTGAAAGGCTTCGGTCAAAAAGTAAAATGTGAGGGAGAAGAATCAGAAGGAGGGTTCGTAAGGGTTGAAAAATAGATTAAACTAATCGGTGTTTCTTTTATTCCGACTGTAATTTCTCGAGGACGATGATTGATGAAAAAAATAGGGGATAACAATAAATAAATAAAAAAAAAAACACAACAATTTACCGGGACAATCGTTGATACGAATTTTGGAGGTTGAAATCTCAAATAATCGAGGAAATGACTCGGAAAGGTTTGGGAATCATTTGTTATCGGGTCGGAAAGTTGATTCTTCAAAGAACGGTCGGAATTCAACGCTTGTGCTTTTTGAAAATTCAAACGTAGACATTTTGCGTAGGTTGGCCGGCCTGCATCGCGGACAAGAATATCGCTGCGGGAAGATTTCGCCGACCAATGAGATTCAATCATTTGACGCATGCGCGGTTCATTTCCAAGTCTCAAGAGATTGTCCCGGTATTTTCGTAATTTGAGGTTAAGCCTGAATTTCATCGACGCCACTTCTCACTGTGTAATATACAAGCTGATAGCAGTAATATCGCAAACCGCGAATTAAAAATTACTAAGGGACACCGTGTCGGCTAATAACTCATGTATAAAGCCGACGCGGTGCAACGATTGCGTGTGTTAGTCTACCACAGCACAATGTGCATTCTTCCCCCTTCGCGTAAGGCTTGTAGCAGAAGGTACGTTACATCCACCTGCATTTATACCAAGTCTGTGTGTAAGTTTGCACGCGTACCTTTATAAGTAGGTGCAATATATGAGCGTTGCCGTGTGCTCGATGAAAATCGATCGGGTAAAACTCACGACCTAGTTTCAAATTTGTCTCAAAGTATCCTGTCATTATGCACAACTGTACGAACCCACCGTCTTCGATAACTGTGTACCTACTAATGTGCATTATGCAAACAGCCGCTTGGAATACCTTTTTTCTAAACAATTTTTTTTTTTTTTTTTTTACCACTTTTCATAAACTCCGGTTATACGAGAAAAGCTTGGGTTTCGGTCGGAAATCATTGTTTGCAATTTCGACGGATCTTTGCGTTTTCGAACCTCTGGAAACCAAAGAACAGACTTTTATAAAAATGTCCGTACGTCGGTCTGTTCAGAAAAATTTGAAACTTACAGGATTTTACAATCAAATAACGGACATGAATAATTGGCGTGTTCCGTTTAATTTTATCTTACGGTTCTACCGGCAATAAATCGATTTTCAATGTTTTACCGATAAACATGTATTTACTCCCAAAAAACTTTTATGTTTTTCCCCGTTTACATATATATATATATATATATACTTTTTTTTTTTAAGAAAAAATTGTATAAATTTTTTTTGTTTTTCAGAAACTTTTTTCTTCCTCATTTTTCTTTCACAATTTTTTCATACGGCTGCCAAGTCCTGTGAGTTTCAGATTTTTCACCCGGCCAATTTCAAGATCATAGCGGAAGTTTGTATTCCCTTATGGTGGTGATGAAAATTATCGCAAAAAAACTTTTTTTCGCCGTGTTTTTTGTTTTGTTTTGTTTTACCTTTTTTAAAATTTATCCAAGGATATAATGCGAATAAATCGTCGTGGTCATTATTTTTGTGGTTTTTAACATGAATCGATACTGTTTCAAAAGTTTTATATTTATAAATTACCATGGTTTTCTTCAAAATTAATAAAAGGAAAGACTAGAAGAATTTTGAAATTAGATACAACAGCTTGGAGCTCAAGTTTTTATTTAAAAATGCTTCAAAGTGGTGGAAAAAAAAATCTGCTAGATTTGTTCAATTTAATTTGAGATTGCTAGTCTTTGTTATTATTTATTTTTTTTTTATCAAGGAATTCAACTAACAGATTAACAATCCAATTAATTACAAGATACTTGAATGTTTAATTTTTAAGACGGTACTGATATTAATTTTAATTAAAGGTTTTACGACAAAATAATTAACCAGTGTTGAATGATATCAACGAAATATTTCGAGCGATTTGTAACGAGAATCCCAAACTCTTGTTCACATTTCGAGTATATTTTTATCTTGCAATTCAAGGAGGATAATGCATGATAGCCTACAAATGTGTCAATTTAAAAAATCCTCAATTTACGATTGTCCCGTAAACAAATCAATAGAAAATTTTGATTCTCGAAACAAAAGTTCACGTATTCACCCGGTGTACAAAAGTATGAAAGTAAATTAAATTGTGACGAGAAAATGTTGCGTGTAATTGCATAATTATTCATACCAAGATGGGAGTATTAAAAATTGATAGGAAATGGCTGCAGACTAGATGTAAAGTTAAATTAAGAACTGCAAGACTGCAGCGAATTTTAATAATATGCGGAATAATTATTATTCAGTCAGTCGGTAGTAGTAGTAGTAGTAGTAGTAGTTAGTATTTGAATATTTAACGTAAAAATGGGGTACAAGGTATACATATAATATAATGAAACAGCGTAAAACTTCATCTGAAATGGAAAATTTCCTCGACGCGAGTTCTAATATTTTGTATTTTCTTTTAGTTTTCATTTTACCTTTCTACTCTCATTATTCATACATACCTCTAATTAATTCACCCATGTAAATAACGAGCCTTGATACTCGCCGCGGCGAGTTTGTCGTTTGATATTTTTCGAAAGGTGAAAACGGGAAGTTTTGTTGCCGAGTCTGCAGGGGATGCGATAGGGGTGACGGATATCGGGGTGAGGAAAGAAAGTAAATGAAAAAAAATTCACCTCACCTGCCCAGAGAAAAGTCTCGTCGCTTCTGTAAAGCCAGACGAGACTCGGAACGTTTACGCTCTCTGATTTTGCTTTCGTCCCTAGACGAATTCTTTTTTTTTTTTTTTATTTCTGTTGTTTTTTTCCCCCATTTCCGTCGCTTCGCCCTTACCTCGAATTCTGTTCTTATTTCAAAGTAAAATACACCGATACGTGCAAAATGACAATATTTTTACGAAGAAAATAAAAATACCTGTCAATCTTCGAAATTGTCCAATTACAACGAACTATTGATGTACAGAATATGTTGACTTTGAAAATGATTAATTTTACACTAAAATTACTTGTTCAGATCAATGCTAAAGATTCAACTATCGGATACCTATAAATTCAAGTTTTTTACGCCAGTTGAAAATCATCGTTAAAGAGTTTTTTTTTTTTTATAACGGCGACAAATTGTCGCCGGTAATTTATGTTCGAATTAATTTTTTCTCGTAAATATTTCGTCACTTAGTAATTAATTAATTCGGTCAGTTTTTTTTTTTTTTTTTTATTTACAGTGCAACGATTGCCTCAATAACAGGAAATCCGTTCTGGTCTTTGTAAGAATTCTAAAAACTTAAATTTTCAGACATTCCAACCGCATGAAATACCGACTTTGGCGGTTAGCTGCGCTTGCGGTTCGATAATCGTTAACTTGTGCATCAGGTTCAGGCTTTGTTCATTTTTCAAAACGGACAGTTGTCCGTTCTTAATTTTCAAATAAGCATTACGTTTCTTCGAGAGAAAGAGGAAGAAAGAAGCAAACGATTCCCGCATCCCGCGTTATTCTTACTATACGGCAAGAGGATTAACACCGTCTGAGACAAAAAGTTGTTCATTTATTGTGTACAATATGAAATTTGCAATTTTGCAATCGAGTCCGTCGTGTCGGTTGAAAAAATTCTGAATAAAATCGACTCGCCAAATAACGGTGGGATTAAAAATACGAATAAGAAGCGGGAAGCTGGCCGAAAATATACCGTGTTGAAGAAAAGCTGCAAGCTGTAAAGAAGACATCGAATGGACAAAAATTTGCGGTAAATCGTAACGACGATTGAAAAAAATAAGAAAAAAAAAAAAAGAAAAAAGAAAGAAAAATAGAGAATGGACGGTTAACTGATCGTTCAACTTCCAGATGGCTCAAGTCAGGCGAAGGAAAAGGAGACTATGTACATACGTCGTATGCTCGAGAGTAGAAGTGCTAAGGGAAGAAAGTGTTTGCCCCTTGAAGTTGGCCGTTGGATATACATGCAGAGGCTCGCAATAGCAAACAGAGTTCTAGGTGGCGTTTAGCACTTTGTAGAAGCAATTGGCGAGCTGGTCGTATTATATCTACGAGTACGTACGTGCATCGACTTTTTTAAACCTAGGCTGGAACCGCGAGCTTTTTACAATCGCAATTAATCAAGCCGGCAAGGTCGGAGTCAAGACTCAACTGACAATGAGTCGTTAAATCGTGCAGTGTCTACCTCCTTATTTTCTCCGCTTCGTACGCGTGGTCAACGCTGCGTAGACACGTATGAAGTTACCGAGTGCGCATGATACGGGAGATCGTACGAGAGGAATTATCAAAATACACTGAGAGAAATTTTTAGTTCCGGTTAACGCCCGGTCCTTGACTATTTTCATTTTTTACCACAATCGACAAAATATTGTTCTAGGTAGAAAATGAAAATTAAGTTTTCTAGCCGTTACCGGAAAGTCTGGTATCCGTTACTATTCTTTCTCATTACGATCGCTGTTGCTATATTTTCTTGCAACTGTTGCGAAAATTTAACGCTTGTGCAACGATAAATTGACGTTAAAGCCTTGTTTAACTAAAAGAGTAGAGTAAACCTCAGAAACTGATTTTGCGTTGCAATTACCAAAAAAGGATCGACGATACCTGTTTTACTCAATATTTCTAGTTACTACATATAACTGATGGAATTGTTCTCAGTGTACAAGCGCGAACCGTCATTGATTGCTTTATTCTGCAAAATAATTAGGTTTTCGAATCGGATCAAGTTTATTGTACCGATTAAGCGAAAATCTATTTCTTCGAGCTTTTGTGTGATGATTGGGAAGAAATTTTTTACGGGTTTGTTGTCCCGGAAATAGCGAAATATAAACTAATAAAAATGGGGGGGGGGGTCAAAATTACGAAAGAAAGAAAAGTCGACTGGTTGAAAAGCCGACATTTTTTAGATACGAATTTTAATGCAACGAATGATCAGCGTGTCGAAATTGGGATTTTCGATAAATTGTTCGGTAGAATAACTGCTATTTCGAAAGTTTATTTAACCGAACGCTCTTTTATACGAAAATATATTTTCAAAAAACACACGTGTCTGAGATTTAAAAGTCGATTTTATGACTGTTCGGTATTTGCGCAATTCGATATTTTGCCTTTCGTAATCTTACCCGATCTCAAAAAAAGAAATTTTAGTATAAATTTATTTACACATTTCTATGTTCTCAATGTTTAATTTTCTACAAGATAGCTTTTCGTATTTATGGTGTTACTACGATTTTAACTGTCGGTAATTTGACCCTCGAAATTTCGACCCGTCGACTTTTTTGGTCTTTCGCATATTGTATCCCAATCGATGAAAATCGATTTGATTTTCATAATAATTCATTGACGGTAAGAAATTTCGTTGCAACTATGACTAGAATATTGTTGCAACTTTAGATGGCGTGCATTTGGAACTAAACAAACTAAATTTTCTGTTCCTTATCGTCTTATAGTTTAACAGATAATCCAAGCTGCTTATTAATGGATCGATTTTTTACTCGTTATAGTTCGATCTGTGAATTGTTTCAGAAGAAAATGGGCGACAGTTTCTTGATCTTAGTAAAAATGATAAGGATTCAAATAACAATTTAAAAACGAATTACATACATTTTACTTAAAAGTTAGTCCTAAAAATTCGTAATCTATTGACTTTCTTTTTTTCACGATACCGGTTGAAACCGATTAATTACACGAGGTAACTCAAGCGTGAATAACAATCGGTTAAAGTTGAATTCAAATCAAAGGAACAACTAAAAATCAGTTTGCAGGAAGCGTTGAAGTTGTAAAAAAAAAAAAAACATGTTACATAATTCAAAAATATATTACACACGCGAATAAACAATCCTTGTCTCGTCTCGTCTGTGTAAATCTAATTTTCTAATTTTAATAAAATACGGTACAAAACGATGATGAAACAAAGTACCAGGAAAGGGGTGGGCGTCGAGGGACGGAGATTTTTTACGTGGGTGCGGAAAACGTGGAGGAGGTTGGAAGCGAAGAAAGAGAGGATCAGAGGAAGAGGACAGAGACAGAGAGAGAGAGAGAGAGAGAGAAAGAGCGCAGCGGCAAGGGGGTTCCGAAGGTAATATCGTACTCATATTTTAGGTTGTGAAAAGGAGGAGGGGGGGGGGGGGGGGGGGGGGAGGAGGATTTGAGGGGCGGACGAGACGACGAAACAAAAAAGAATCGGCGAAAATAAAAATCCAACTCTGTAACCACCCCTTGCTCCCTTCGCCCCCCTCCCCCCCCTCCTCCTCCTCCTCGCGTCTTCCGCAGGGTTGGTCGGAGGGTGGATGGGGGAATAGTTACCCCCGCTATTTCGCGGAGAGAAGCCCCTGATGCAGCCCGATGCAGGCTGGCGGCTTTTCTCCGCACCCTCTCTCCTCACCCACCCTACCGCCCTCCGATTCCCTGAATCCCTGCTGAATTCCCCTGGCGTAACCCTCCCCCATCCCCCCCCCCCCCCTTCCTTCACCCTTCCGCCTTCTGATACCCCGACGTGCCCTCCACCCCCCCCCCCCCCCCCCCCCTCCCCGCCCCCTGCCCCGCCATCCTACCGTACCGAACTGCACCCTCTGCACCATCCGCCTTCGCGAGCTCGATGCTATTTCAGAAATTTTTTGAATATCCGATCAATATACAACAAGGGGGTGATGCTTGGCCGCGGCGCGCGCTGTGCGCGGTAAGCGAAAACGAGAAAAAAAAAAATAAATAAATAAAAAAATAAAAAAAAAAATAGAGACGAAAACGGGGAGGAGGGAAGGGGGAGGAGAGAAGAAGGTTCGTTATGTACCTAATACTCGGAATGTTGAATGAAAGGGGAAGAAATCGGGAGATAAAATATTAACCCTGGAACAGCGATGGTATTTTTGATGTTTTGTTTTTTTTTTCTTTTTTTTTTTTTTTTCTTCTTCTTCTTTTTCAATTGTTCCGCCAACGGATGGTGAAAAAACGAGCCAATACTGCAAATCCCATCTCTCGGTTACGTCGCATCGTCGAGGGTTCTACAGGATCTCATTCTCTTCGAATTGTCTGACAAACAATCACGTGGGTAAGAAAAAAAAAAAAACCTTCTCGCGTAAATCCCGAAAAGTGGTAAGCTCTCGCGGCGGAAAAGTTTGAATTTTTCGAAGTACGTTTCTTCAACCACTCACCTTGCCGTTCTAGGATTGGGAAAGGGGCGAGAACTAAAATTAAAAAACAAACACACACGCGACACGGAATTGCAAAGAAAATGGAAAAAAGTACGAGCTGCAGAAAAGAAGGAGTAGGAGGAGGAACTGTTTCGACGTTTCGCTGCAGATGTATGTACGTATACATCTCATCACACCTACGTAATACATGTGCAAATACGTACAGAGAGACACCCCTGGAGACACGAGCTGCAGGAATTAATGCTCCCAGTTCCGTCAGCCCCACTCTCGAACCTTCGAACTGCACCCGCCGACGAACCTGTTAATTTATCATCGCTAAAACTTCTTCACCTCTTTCCACCACCAGGCCTCTTCACTGCATTTTCAAACTCGGCTGATTGATCCGCCTGCACTCTTCGTACGATTCCCTATTGGTACGAGTCTCTGCAGAGAAGGGGTTGGAAATTTCAATTATAAATCTTCACGCCGTGCATTATTATATACCCAGTTGAAAAAATTGACATAAATTCATCGAATCGGCGGTTATTAATTTCCAGAAATAACAAGATTCCCAATTTTTCGTACAATTTTCTTCTTGTTATTGCTTTTTGTTCGTCCCTTTTTTTTTCTTTTCATTTGTATACCGAGCACCGATTTTTTACCCATAGATTTGAGAATTAGAATTAGTTTAGAAAGTTGACTTGACTTGATAATTAACCATACGGATGTGAGGATGATAAATTAATGAAAATAAAAAAAGAATTCGACAACATGAGATTATTATATGAAATCGGGCATTTTTTTTTCAGCTTTTACTGAGCTATCAGTTATATCTACTAATTTTGATTGAATCAAGGTTTCGCCGGCGGGAACAAAAGATTATATTACCTGTGTATTATTGGTAATTCGAAGCTGCAGTGGCACAATTTAATTTCGTGTAAAAATTTTAGGCTTCGTTATTGTAATTACCATTTTTACTATTTTATTTTTTATTCACATTTCGTTGGTTGAACAAGTTTTTAATGAAAAAATTCATCGCTACATTCTGTCGAAATTGGTTAATTAATTAATGTATACCTATATCCCATAGACTTTTACATGCAGACCCGAGTTTATTAGTCGGCTATAAAATTTCCCGCTGTATGCATACGTGCGGTGGCTAGAAATTCATCATTTCCATCAATTCTACGCGTGAATTAATCCACGACATATGATCACCTGAAATAAAAGACAAACTACGCGGTATTTTAACCATAAAAAAAATAATCTAGCATCCCGAATAACCGATTGTTTTTAATTTAACGTTGCTCGTCACGTCTTGTTTCTTTTATTTATTTTTTTACCGTCTTCCAACTTCGAACAATTGCGATTATAAAAGTTTCAAAAATTTTTGGTCTATGCGGTACGTTTCCCTATATGTATAGATATAAATAACTGCGCGGTTCGATGACTCGATAACATAATTTGGCAATCCGGAAAGACGAGAAAGTGATTAAAATTCTTTCGGTAGAAGTATAGAATTTTTATAATGAATTCGTTAATTAAAATATGAGAAACTTCTATTCGGCGTTAGATTGCGATGGAACTAAAATCGGATTTCGGCCTCGATGCCAGACGGAAACAGCTGCACAAGCAAGGGTCGTAAGTTCTGAAGTATTTCATAATTGAGACCAGAAGAAGGATCGATAAAATTTTTTTGGCCAGACACAAGAGGCGGAGACCCGGCGAGAAAGAGCGAGAGAAACGTTAAGGAGAAACCGAGACTAGAGAAAGACGGCGAGATCGAAATAGGCGGAGGGCTGAGGGTTCGAGGAGGCGTCGCGCTGCACCCGACACTCGGGGAGAACTGAAATCTGCACCCTGGCCGTGCAGCACACGCGTGCAATGTCACACGTTACACGCGTGCACGCGGCTAACGCGAGAAAGTGAGAGAACAAGAGCCAGCTTCCGAGGGACGACGAAGGGTAGAATTCAGGGACGGAAAAGGAAAGGGAGGAGGCGACATGTAAGGGTTGAAAAAAAAAAAACGGGCACCCACCCTCACCTCTGCACACTTTTTGACAAAGAGAACGAGCGCTTTTTTATAATTGCGTTTTTAATTTGATGGATTCTTTGAAGCGATTTCTCTCGCACCCTTCGCTGATGTTGCGGGGTTTCGTTATTTCATTTCAATTTTTAGTTTCTCACCAGCTGGCTCGGTTCTGTTAGTCTTAATTTTTTTTTTTTGTTCCTCTCTTTCAGCTCTTTCTCGGTTGAGAAAGTTTTGACTTTAACACACTAGTAAGGGAGAGAAAGAGAGAGAGAGAGAGAGAGAGAGAGAGTAACAACCGAGGATGGAGTGGGAGGGTGGTTTCAGTATAAGGGTGGGAAAAACGGGGTGTTATTAATATTTCGTTGCAGTGTCTCCGTTAATTAAGAATTTAATTAGGAATTCACACTACGTTGAATGTACGCACGTGTTTCCTTTTTTACGCTACTCTTTTTTCTTTATTTGTATCTTTCTTTACTTTCTTCTTTCTCTCTTTCGCTAACTCTCGCACATGGGAAGAGTGTTCAGCCCGAATAATGCTGCGAGCGATTACCAGACATGATTATTATCTCCGTCCGTATCGCCGACACAAAGTTTACACCACTTTACATTTTTTTTTTTTTTTTCGTTGCAGTGATATACTTTCGATTTTTGTATAATTCACGAATTCAGTTATCCTGAATTTGAGCTATCAAACATCTCTTTTCAACGTCTGCGTCAAAGATTTTTCATCATCCGGTTGTCCGCTGCCGGTTCAATTAACAGATTGATGGCGGAATTTTAAGGGTGAAAATGAAAGCCAACTACTGAATAACACCATATAAGCTATTCGCGTTTCAAAATGAAGGTCCAACTACACCCCTTCGTAGGAGTGGTCAGAAAACTCTCCCCCTAAACATCAGCAGCAGCCCTCGATTCTCCCCCAGTCAAAATCATCCGCTACCATGATCACCCTTATACCTACTCGCCATGCTGCATGTACGTAAAAAATTCACAGGGGTCTCCAACTCGCTGTACAGCTTATATGCCGATGAAACGATGGACCGGGGTGAAAATAATCCCAGCCTCCATATTCTTGATAAAATAGCATTTTTATTTATGTAAAAACTGGCAGTACTTTTATGCCTACAATTTTCTTGACACACTTTTACCAAACGATTCGACAAAAGCGCGATGTCGGTGTTTCATTTCGTATCGTTGAAAAGGCTTCAGGTTGAAACAACCGGAATTCATGGTCTTCGACGTGTGCGAGCGATTCCAAGACCTCGAGGTCTTCAAGAGTAATTTGCATCCTCGCATGAAAATTTCGTCCAAACGGTTTCTGGATAACCGATGCATGTAATACAAAACTGAAGACAATCTGAGGATTTCATTGTTCGTTGGTCAGTTTCCATGGTCAAGACGGCATTGGGTCAGCTTTGGACGTGACGATCGATTGGTGTAAAGCCGTTTCTGAAACGTTGTATTAAACGTCGTTTGAACTGACCACGAATGTCGGATGCGAGAATCCCTGATAAATTGATGGGCAGATATTCCGATACCCAGAACATCAATATCCTGGAAGTCATAAAGATATTCCGGAGATTACCGTGAACCGCATAATAAGGCGGTGTATTTAAACCAGCCTTGGAACATATCGGAGTCCATCCCCTTTACGGTGGCGTATAAGCGTCGAGGCGTTTTATGGGTAGATATAAGTACAGGAGGCGCGAAAGCGGCAAATGAACAATAGAGCGTTATGGAATAGGAAAAATATATCTGGCTGGAGTGCCGAGTGGAAGATGAAAAAGTAAAAAAAAAAAACAAAAAAAAAAAGAAAAATATAAAAAACTCGAGTGACAGCGGAGGCGGATAAACAGGCATCTGAATTCGGGAGGGTAAAAACAACCGGAATAAAGTGTATCTCTGGGAAACGTTCCGCGGGTTCGCCACTATCGGTGCTGCAGGATGGACCGCTTCGCTTTGGCAGAGGTGGTGGCGCTTTCAGGACCGGTCGGCGGAAACGCAAGAGGGTGAGGGAGGCGGAGGGTGAAAACGGGGGGTTGGAGGAGGAGGAGGAGGAGGATAGGAAAACGGGAGAAGGATGAGGAGGGTGGGAGGAGTGGGAGGGAAAGCGAACTGTTGCTTCTATCCCGGCTCGACGCCTCGTCGTCATTGCGGGAAGCGCGGGAATTTCGAGCGTTTATCCCGGATTTCAACGATTAGCATCCTCCCCTGGCAACCCTCGAAATTCAAAGGCCTGCATGCGCGGAAATAATTCCACCTTCAATGCACCGCTGCTCATTTATAGCTCTCGTGAGTTTTGGCTAATTCTCTGAGATTCATCGTTCTTTGATCAAGCCCGTAGGTCGCAGAGTCTGACTCGAAGAGTCCAGGAGCTTAAACGGTTTCCTGAATCCAAATCAATTCCGTGTTGCTAAACGAATCCTTGCCGTGATTTCGAATTACTTTTCTACAACTTTGAATGAACAAACGGGCATCACTCGAAATCACATCTTAATGCTATTTTCTCTTCGAGGTTTCACCTTCAGTGACTGTTGCAATGGGTTCCACGACGTCGGAAGATCTACCGTAACTTTCCAACATTCGAAACTATTACACACATGCTTACGCAGACACGATAAAGTTACAGAAACCGGTACTAAAATCCATTCGATATCGATGGATCATTCGAAACCGTCGAAATCTACGAACGATGTAACGACCTCGTCCGGGTTTTCGTCATTGCTCATTTTCTCGTCGTCCAAGTTTCTCCGATTCGCATCCTATTCCCTCATCTTTTCCACCGTAAGAAACACCGTCGGTAATATTCGAGTACCAAACTGACGTGCTAACTTTTGTCAATCACTATCACCACCATTTTCCACAAGGCATCGGGGTTTTCTAGTACCCGCCACTGAACCGTGACGGAGAGAGGTGAAACGCCGCTTTTCCCCCTCCTCCGATCGCGCATATCTCAGACTGCGATCAGCCTATGTACCCTGAGCCTGCCCACCTCTCCGCTGAGCTTTGCCAAGACTAGTCTAGCCTAGCGTAGCCTAGCCGTGGCGGTTGACCCACCGCCGGTTGATGTCAGTGTTACGCCAACTCTCCTAGCGACGCCGCCGCCGCGACGCCCCCGCAGCCCGCACCCGCGTCTGCAGAGCTACTTGTAGCTTATGCTCTCAGAGAGTCGTGAGGTCGGCTTGAACCTGTTGGCACTATTCCATGTCGGTGAAGCGCCCCGATATAGGTAGAGACGCGGTTGTACGCTCTCTGTAAACGGAGGCACGAGCCGTATGCGCGACTCCTTTCATCACTGCACAGCTGTTCGCAATTTTCACCTCTGATTCCAAGATCAAATTCCGTTTCGGTTGGCCATGCACCGGGACCTTCTGACTGCCACGTTACAATGTGTACATCCTGTTTTTATAAACCAATTCTTCTCTCTCTCTCTCTCTCTCTCTCTAATTTACGGTCGATTGGACCCACGTTATGGCAAAAGCGGATCAATGCCACTTTGACATTTTTTTTTTTTTTTCTTAACCATTCATTGACACGTTAAAATTCACCGGAAAATCATAGATCAGCATGTAGAAAACCTATACGTAACTATAAAACTTGCATCGTCAGTCATGTCACAATATTTGGCAAGCTTGTTGATACACGGTAGCGTTGTGTATGCGTGACCTTCGCAACACGTCACGCATATCGTATATATTTGCGTTATGGAAATTTTGGCATGTCCGCACTGTTGTATGTTCAACTATTAAAAATTTATTTCCGTGTCAAGTTCAATTGTAAGTGTGTTATGATCGACCGTCTGAATCATTGCAAAAAAGTATTTCTCGACGATGGTGATAATTCTACAGATTTTTCTCAATTTGATCGATTTTTCTGAAGAAAGGGCGTTTCGGGCTGGGCTGCAGGTCGAATGGGTGCAGCGAAAGAGGTGGAAGTATACGGTACCCTTGGTGCACACCTATAGAGTGGCGAAACAACGACGGAAGGGTAGAGAGAAAAGCTCGCGTCGCGGAGCTGCCCGTAAAACAAAGTAACGACAAAACCAGCCCTTCCCCCTCCCTCGACGAGCGTGAGCTTTTTTCCCCCCTTCGCCGCGGCCCTTGGAGCCACCGGGTGAGCGGAAACGTCGAACGAAACATTAAAAACTGGCGGAAGGGAAGGAGGAAAGGGAAGGTTGGGAGGGGGCGAAAAAAGCTCCAGGGGCGCGCAGCGGGGTATAGATATACGCGGAGGGTGGCGCGCGTACCAACCTAGCTGGAATAGTAGGAGCGTTGCACTTGGAGGGGAGAAGGTTATGACAGGCGAGGTATTGAGCGGATCCTTCGTTAAAAAAGGAAAGGAGGGAAAAAATATATAAGGAGTTAAAAGACGGGGGTGGATGGTGGGGCGAAGGAAATAGAAAAAAATAACAGCGGACAAAAAGAGTTTCGCGAAAAAACGAGAAAAAAAAAAAGAACAGAGAATTAAAAAAGAAAAGACGCCCCGAGCATCCAGCCTGCATCGCCGGGGGAGGAGAGGCTAAGTAACCGAATCTGACGCACCCTTACTACTCTACTCTACCTCTAGCGTTGCTTGCAAGCTTACCGAGGGAAAAAGCGCCGCGCGGAAACGCGGGGCGCGCTTTTCCAACCCCCGACTTCCCCCTCCCTTCCTTTGCTCTTACCGCCCCCTCCCAACACCCGCACCTTCGATTCACGATGTACCTTGGCACCTACCGCTGGCACCACCCCATCGACGCCATCGTCCCGATGCACCCATGGTTACTACGGTCGGGTTCCTCGCTCAAAGAGCTCATACCAATTCGTACTCTCTTTTCCAAATTCTCCACCCCCGTGCACTCCGGATTTCCGGATTGCGTTATCTCCGCTCGCACCTGGGTTCATCTCCAATTTGCATATCCATGCCCGGTCTGGGTATGAGGGACGTAGGTTTTCGGATTGACCATTGCCGAGAGCCGAACTGTTGAAATTCATTCAATGATTCTTGATCTAGATTTTTTACATTCCATCTTAGACTGCTTGTTTTTGGTGCAAAAATATATGGATTATTGTATAATTGGCTGACCGGATTTGATCCTGGTGTAATTTAGTCCACGGGGAAGTTTTTTGGTGAAGCGAAGTACCAGAGAGCAAAGCAATATCAACGAAGGCTGGGGATTTATAAAATTCTTTTGCCAATTCATTGCAGATCATGATCACGAATCAATAAATGATCGGAATTCAATGCACGATGACAAGTAGTGACTTGTTCACTTTCGAGTACCCGACCCTCGACATCAATCGGTGACGACTGATGGCTGCGAATGATTGTCCTCGTGACTATCAGGTCCAAGAAACCGTCTTCGTTAATGCCAATTGCGAATCGGTCGAGTCCATACTTTTCCCATTTGTTAGAAATAACCAGGAAACTAGTCCGCTTAAATTTATAGCCATCCACCTATAAGGTTTGCGTGTCTAGGTCCCGTCTTTTCACGCATGATACTCGTCCAGGTGGTGTGGTGTACACTCGCCGTCTATGTTATGAGAAAATACGGTGCCTGCGTGTATACGTATATAGTATAAAAATTCTTCGCGTGTTATCCACTGCTGCTGCTGAGGCAAAAAAAGGTGAAAAATATATACAACGGGTCACACGATATCCCACGCAAAATGCATGCATCGCGAGTGACGACGGAACGCAGGACAATAGTTTTCTCCATCGTCCAAATTACGTGCATTTGCACGCGGTCCCCTCACGTTGTACATATATATATACATAATATATATATTCCCATCCATCCATCGAAACCTGTTCAATCTAGTCGAAATCAAACCCTCAAAAACCCAGCAGGACAGGTGCATCTTTGACGCACCGAAGCTGACGCACCCTGACAGCGTCGAGCGATAAACGGGGGTTCGATGGGGGGAAAGGTAGGGTGGAGGGGCGGTGTTATCCTGGAGGCTAAGGATAGCCGCTAGGTGGATAGATAAAGAAGGAAATTGGGATGAGCCGTGGGGGTTGCAGGGGGTGGGGGGTGGCAGGAGATTCGAAGACTGAGGAGCGAAACAGAACGTGAGAGAGAGAGAGAGAGAGTGGCGGATGCAGCGAGAGAAGGAGTGGGGGAGGAGGTAGAGGAGCGTGGCAACCTAGGATGAAAGGATGGTTACCAGCTACTACTCTATTGATCGGTAATTCTTTTTCTCTTGTTGCATATTAGGCGCTCTCTGCCCGCGAGACTCGGTCCCCCCCCCCCACCCTCCCCCTTCCACCCTTCCACCGGTCCTACCACCTCCGCCCCTGCAGAACGAACCTCACCATGCACCGTCACCACGACGACTCCGCGCCCTAGACGAGGCTGCACGAGGAGCGCGTTGCGTCGCGTCGCCTCCGCCACCAGTTTTCAACCCCTACCCCACAGTCGGACCTCTTCCCTCTCTCCGTCTTCCGTCGTCGGTTACCCCGCCACCACGGCACTAGCTTCCTCGTTGCCCGTTTCCTCCTTCCCCCCTCCCCGCCACCCCACCACCCCCGCACATCCTCCTTCCGCCTTCTTACAGCAATGTTTCATTTTAAGAAAAACCAAGCCCCTAGTCGAACTTTTGGACAGGGTGGGGCGGTGGTGGTTACATTCTTCGACGGTGGGCGAGGGATGGACCTGCATCCCTTCCTCGATTCACGTCTCCCGCGTCTCGTCGCCTCCCACTTGCTGCATTTGCACTCAGAGCTAGACTTACAAAGTTGCCATTATCTGAAATATTGTGTTGAACGTTGTCGGGACGGTACGCGTTTCTAAATTGTCCCGATGTCACCTTGCGATTGGATGCAAGATTGGCTCGTTTATAAAAGCGTGGAATACACGCGTCCGTGATTAACATTTTTGCATATCTTACAGAGAGTGGAGATCAACATGCTTTGTTCTAAACGTGTGTTTTTTTTTTGTTTGATTTCAGGTATGTGCTACGTTGGAAATTATTATCAAGCCAGTCTAGAGTCGAGGTTGGAAGAAGATAATATAAAGTACAGGAAGGATAATACGAAAGGGGGATATTAGAGAGGAGAAACATAGTACTAGCACGTTGAGAGAATCGAGGAAAATTCTCTATCCATCCATCCATCTATCCATCTATCCATATATCTCTCGGTATTCATGGAGCCGATGCTAGATGAACCAGTACGCGAGAAGATAGGACATTAAACGTGTGCAGGAAGACGGAGGGAAAGAAGCACAGCGAACGTTATTCTTAGAGCGTCGTTTTACCATCATCCCCACCGGAAGCCCGAAAAATCTCCTCAAAAACTCCCACTACCACATTTCCGTCGGGTAGTGTCTCTCTCTCCTTCGCGGACGCTTTCCCCACCTTGTCAGATTCCCTCTCGCACCAGTCTCAGTTTTCCCCCTCCTTACTTCCTATATTCCCCCAGACGTTCGACGACGCCGTTGCACCGAGTTCCATCCCCACCGCTTTACGGAGGACAAGGTATACGTCACGCGTGACGTCACGAGAGCATACACACCGGGACACCACCAAGCTCTCATCCCCACCACGGGAGGCAGCCGTGCGGCAGTAGCGGGAGAAGAACACCCCCAGGAGCAGCGGTTATATACCCGGTGCATTTCCCCTCACCCAACGCATACACATCCGAGGGGATATCACACGTTCCCGACGAAGGTCTTCGCGCGCTCTATCCAACGTTCGTCGTCTTGATTGTGGTGGTGGTGTCGCGGCGGTCGTAGGTTCGCTGTTCGGAGGTACAAAACGCGAACGGGAAACACACACACATCCTAAGATGTGATTTCAAAAATGGCGGATTGCTCCTATGCCCGTTGCATACAGGAACGGCGACACATTCGACGTGAGCTACTGCGATGGACGAAGAATATGGTTTACGTAGTTGGTGAGTAGTCGCATTATTTTAACAACGAATTACGAGAGTTTCGAGGATAAATAAAAAAATTGAAAAAATAAAAAAAACAAAAACAAACAAACAACGATCAACAAAGAACAACGGTGTCTGCTACTATAAAAAAAAAGAAACCAAAAAAAAAAACTCAAAAAGACAAGATAACTCGTTCGACACATCTGACTCTTTACGTACCGTTTCTCATTGTCATTGCATGTGTGCGCGCAGCTCCGGGAGCAAGAGAGAATGCATCTTGTGCGCACCTCGCTAACGTCTGCTCTCCCCTCCCCTCCCCCCCCCACCACCCACCCACTTCCTCCTCACCCCCTTTCCCGTACCCTTTTCCCATCCGTGGTTCTCCCCGTTTTCCCCGAACTTCTGGCACTAAGAGGTTCGCGGAACCGTTCTCGGTTACGGTGTTTCTCCCCCCCAGATTTTGTCGAACGTCTTTGGTAGCCGTGGTTGAGCTTTAGATTCGCGCAATGGACTTCGGGAGAAACGTCGGCTTACGTCGCGCGGAGAGAACGAGCTTTTAACCGCGCACGCTGCACGCGGAATGCCCTCCCCGATCACGGTGCGCGCGTGAGTTGTGCGCCCCCCTTCGTCACCCCTTCTCAGTGTCTCTCTTTCTCTCTTTCTCTCTGTCTCTCTGTCTCTCTCTCTCTCTCTCTCTCGCTCTCTCTCTTTCTCTCTCTCACTCTCTCTCTCTCTCTCTCGCGACCTGTTGCGATTCAAAACGCGGCAGCGGAATCTTGGCCGAGGATAGAATGACAGTGTCGGTATCCCGGCCGTATCGCGCTCCCAGGATTCCCCTTCATTATCAACTGGATCGCTGGTCACATCCGCGTCGCAGCGACGGCGACGCGTATCTAGGAACCGTTGCGCGATAGCGTTGCCCAGCTGTGTCGCCTTGTTTGCGATTTTATATTTTTGGCGGTCCAAGCCATAGATAAACCTGGGCTTTCCTTTTATCTGGGTCGATGCGGTTTCCTGCTTACTTTGTTCCTATCCCACGTTCTGTCGCTCTATCTTTCTCTCTCTCTCTCTCTCTCTCTCTTTTTCCCAACTTCCTTGGAAAAACAAAATTTATAATTACTAGCCACACACAATTAGTTCAAACTTAACCGGTGACGGTTATGGTTGTATCGTGTTTCCGTGTGAGTTCAATTTTTTGTTTTTTTAGCGATCAGTTTCTCTCAGTTACGAATATATATATATATCTACATGTACTAAAATTAACACGAGATTTATTATCATTCGCCATGAAGTTAATTGAGCAGTATCAATTAAGCGGTGAGGATTATGATTATCACGTTCAAATATTATACCTTACAACCATAGTACTTACAATGAATTTTGATTTATACCTATACGCGATTACAAAGAATACTGAGCGCATCATCTCGTGAATGTATACATAATGTCGATCTAAGAAATTCGAATATTCAGAAATATTCTGTAACGCCAATTTTTTTTCTCAATCGTGCCGAAACCGAGTGAAAAAAAAAAAAAAAAAAAACAGAAAAAGAAAAGGAACAACAAAAAGCTCGTGGTAAAAAAAAAAAAAAAAAAATTGGGGAGCTTTGAAATTTCGCGTCGGGGAACAAAGTAAACATTATAATAATGTGCGCGCGGTGCAGCGAGAGGAGTGCAAACTACGGAGAAGGAGGAGGACGAGGATGAGGAGGAGGAGGAGGAGGAGGAGGAGGAGAACAAAGACGAGGGGGGCGGGAGGGGGAGGTAGGCGGCTCTCGGAGGGGAAAATGCAATGCCCTCCCCTCCCCTCCCGCCCCCCTCGCCGTATTCCTTCGCCGCCCGTCGTCCTCCTCTCGGAGCGCGTCGTTGCGACGCCGGCGTCGCGACGGGCGTCAGGAGAGCGCGGAGTACTGCACGGGCTGCGCGCCTTGACCACAGACAACCAGCCGTCCCAGCCGCCGCCCGAAAGGTTCTCACCTCTCTTATATTCTGTTACACTCTCTACCGGGTTCCCTTTCGATCCATACATGCTTGCAACGCGCGTACCCTTTCCGCGTGCCTGTGATTGTACGTCGTCTGCCCTGCGTGTCTTTGCGTCACACGTGTACGTGCGTGCGTGCGCGTGTGTGTGTGTGTGTGTGTTTTTGTATTTTGTTTATTTTTTTTTTTTTTTTTTTCTTATCACAAGTTGAACGCAGCCATGTGCGTGTGTGTCCGTGTGTGCCGGACGCGTGCCATGTCTCCATTTCGTTTTGTTCGACAATTTTTGCATCGTCGTTATTCTCACGCATCGTCGTTCCTTCATTTCAATATTTCTGAAAGCTCTGGTTCGAGTGAGTGAGTGAGTGAGTGAGTGAGTGAAGGCCATCCGTGCCTTTAAATATCTGTGATTCACGGACCCCGGTGCATCGGCCACAAAATCCAAAATCCAAAATCCACGATTCATGATCTGCTGGTCTGACACAAATTTTTCACTACGATGACGCGACGTAACAACCTTGTTCAGTTGTTCCGCAAACGTAATTTTTAACGAGCGTATCCCTGGTCGGTAGGTAACTGAGAGGAATATATTGATAAACTTTTATATTGTAGATGTTTCATCCAACAGTGGGGATCTATTTTGTCTTTTCGTTTTTTTCTCTTTTTTTTCGAACACTCAAATCAACGATTAGATTGTTTTATCCACAACTTGATTTCTCTCATCGTTTCACTTTTCATTTTTACAATAAACATATAGCTGGTTCATCATTGATAAGAATATTCAACACCGATTCGAGTCATGAAATTGTTGAAATTAATAAATTTGCTAAACAAGCGTACTCGTTAATGTTAAATGAAATGAATAAAATACACATCCGCGAGTTCGAAAAAACGTCGTTGTAAGTTGAAAGAGGAAAGACAAAAAAAAAAAAAAAAAAGAAAAACTTCCGCCGATACGAATCTCCGAAGGATGGCGAACGTTACAAGTGCAACAATAAAAATTCGTAAAACTTCGCGTTTCTTCGTCGAACAGCGGGGATGTCGGGAGGGATTTAAGGATGGAGTGGTGGAACAGGGGTGGGGGGGTTAAAATGCGTAATGAAACAATACCGTGATAGCGTCGGAGAGTGGGGGACAAGGGGTGGCGACGCCGAGTGCAAAGTGGCCGAGGAGAGGGGACGTCTTTGGCGTCCCTGCCGCCCCCTTATCAGCTTTGTCGATTGACCTCGCTTCGGCTCGAGGGGCGAAAGGAGAAGACGAAGAAGGGCGGGGGTGTCGACGGTGGGGAGGAACGCTACGCGGGGGGTAAATTGACGAAAATGACGGCTCCTCTTCCTCTTTCTTTCCCCTTTTAACGCAGCTTTTTCCCTCTTCCTCTCACTCTTCCTCTGAACTATTATTATTATTATTATTGTTATTGTTATTATTATTATTGGGGGGTTGAGGTTTTTTTCTTTCTTTCTTTCTTTTCTTACTTCCCGATGCAACGGCTCGAAAATCGTTTCCTAAAAACCCCTGCAGCTGGTGCATCTCGGTGCAGTAGACAGACTCGACGCATCGGTGAACAACATTCACGAAGAGAGCTGCTGCTACCGCTACGTCGGAACGACGAGAATAATTCCACTTGTATAATTTATATTCTCTTTAATCACAGTGCGTGCGTTGAAAATCGTAACAAGTGAAGTTCGAGCGGCTACTTCGCGTTTGTGAACATTTTTCTTTGTTTTTTTTCTTCACAAAATACGAATCGACAGATTCGAACGTGTCTGAATCCATATCGTACGGCAATCGATCTTCTTCCGTAAAACGTTACTTCTAATCGAAATCAGCGAGAAATATTTCATATTTTCGATAATCCTGAATGCCTTAGGGGGTGAAATTAGCGCAGGTTGTGATCGGTGCTGTGATTCGACGCCTGGACTATTCTCGATTCGCGTTTAAAGTAAGAAAGTTACTTTTTTTCTACGAAAAATTCGAGTCCGCCTTTAACGCGTTCACTATATCGCATGTCAAGTACGGAAAGCGGAAGTGATTTCTTGGCTGTGGTTTTCAGCCGCGTACCTTATCTTGGAAAATACCATTCCGAATTTGATAAGTTTTAAGGAAAGAAAATAAAAATAAAATAAAAGGCCTGTGTCCGTGTACAAAGATGTTTTAGTGAAATCCTTCGGTATATATTTGTGAGTGAAGGAGAGAGAGAGAAAGAGAGAGAGAGAGAGAGAGTAAGGATAATATCAACAAGTTGTACGGAACCGGTGGCGGCCATGGCTATGTGGTGGGTTCTTCATCTCTATACATATGCATGAGGGATACACACACACACACGTACATACAACGTATAACATGTAACGGACTTTGGGTTTGGATGTGTGTTACACGCAAAGATCCAACACGTTACTTACTGGGTGACTTTAGACTATATGCTTAACCTCAAACCTCAGTATGTGTTATACATACACACATGTTGTTCGTTTTTGTCCTCCATTTATTCCTCCAGGCTTGAGATTAAGCACAAATCGTCCAAAGTCCATATAATCAAGCACGCCGTCTAAACTAAAGATATATGTCATATTTAACGGGTTGCACCATCAAGTATCCGAGAGGCGTAAAAATATATAATATAAATAGAGGCGTTCATCGCCACCCTTTGTTGTAATGTCTCATCAGGAACGGACGCGTTGGTTTACCATCGTATCCGTCGTCGGTAGAGGATGTTATTTTCTGATTGTTTGTTTAATTTGTTTTTTTTTTTTTTTTTTTCATTGATTGTTCTTCAACGTTTTTTTCATTTCGCGTACGTATTATTGTCGGTATTCAAACCGCGTGAATAAATTATAATCGTTATATTCATTGCTTGTGATGTGATTCGATAAGATTTCCTGCGTTTTATAAACGTAATGTATCGTTAATTTATTTTCAAATCATTTACCAAGGCAAAAGATTGAAATTCTTTTTTTATTAAACAAGAGATTCGATTCTCAACAAGATGTTGTTCGTGTGTAGCGATCATTTTGTTCGGTTATTTGTCGAAAGCTTGCGGGAAATACGGTTCATTGATTAATCGAGTCGTCATCAGTGTCGAGTGTTATTTCTATTCTAGATCAAATTACGATACGCATGTTCAATCATTCCGGTCAGAACTGTGATGATACATTATTTTTTTTTTTGTTTTTTTTTGTTTTTTTTTAATCGCAGTGACGATCGTTGAAAATTTGTTCGAAATACGGTTTCGTTTCACATCATCATCATCATCGTCGTCATCATTTTCATTTGGCATCACTGTCATAGCTACTGCTGCTGCACGTGTGATAAATCATGAGGCAAACAAACCGAGTAATTGACACGGTTATGCAAACGACGCCTAAATATAGTATCGCGAGTTATTGCCAATCAGTACCTCACACATGTATATATATACATATATATATATATATATGTATATATGTATAAAAGTACCTGTGTGTCCGACAATACGTGTTTTTATCCGACATGCGCTTATGTGATGCTGAAAAACATTGAAATCATCGTCACCTAATTCATTCGACCATCAGATGACGCAGAGAAATTTTTAACGGGAATACGTGCGAATAAGTTCGAATAAAATTAAAGTTGGATTTTGATCCTGCGAAAGTATTGAAATGAAGATTCAGCTAAAATTTCAGTCAAATCCAATCGTCGTGATAATCGTTAAAAGATAAACCATCCGAAAGAAACTTAACCAACGAGTGAACACATTCGGTTACAGCGGGATGCTCACCTCAAAATTTTTCTCAATGCAGAAACTCCGTTCAGGCAGTAAATAAGCTCTCCTTGTGTGCCTATAAGTGTATTCACTTCCGGAATAGTCGGATCCGATAATCGTATCCCTCAAACGGTGCGAATCCCCATTGAAGTTTGCAGCATCCATCTCTCTCGAAACTATTCGACCCAAGGCTACTATGTGCACTGTGTAGAATCGGAGAGTGTGCTACACGTTCCTCTCTCTCTCTCTTTCTCTCTGACTTGGATATATATGTATATACATACGACATACACACAACGTAGCATGGAAAAGTTGTGCGTTGTCTCAACGAAACCAAACGAAACATTTCGCTTCCACCACTTCTGACTGCAGTACTATCTCAGTTTTGGTTTTAGCCCCGATTCGTGACATCGTCTCTTGTCTCTTTCCTCACGAACGTCACGAATTTTGAACTAAAGCGTTTTGCACGCTGTACAGCCTGCATTCGAGGTCTTTGCGGCGTCGTGTCGTCGTCACCCTTGGTATCGATTAAAGCGCATCTAGGCACCGGGCACCGTTTGAAAGCCACTTTGTTCCACCAGCGTTCACCGTCCTGCACGCTTTCGTTTACCGTCAAATAAAATACCTATCATCCATTTGTGAAAATGGTCTCGAACCGTTCCCGGTTCACCATTGTAAATGATCGTTAATTTTGACAGCGCAACAACGAGCTCGACATCTTACCGACACTTTCGGAATTATTGTTCGTTTTTCATTCTACTTATATCCGGTACAGAACAGTGATTGTTTGCACTGTATTCCCGGTTTTGGTACAAACCAAGTACTCGAGTAAAAGAAATTTTTGTACCAGCTTGACCGGATCTTAGGGATAGTTTTTTTTTTTTTTTTATTTCTTCCTCTGACGAGGAAGTCACGCGATGATGAAAATATCGTGAAATATTAGCAGTCGTTTCGTTGTTGCGCAGTATTTTGTGAAATGGATTTATACCGTTCGTGATGCGAACATCACACGATTGGACAATTTTCGGTGTATATCCGTCGCCGTAATGGAAATTGAATTTTCATACGAGTCAATGCCGGTTTGATGATTCGATGCTCGATTGTTTGCCGCACGTACTGTGCACACATCCATACAGGTGGAAAAAAATCCTACGGTGGAAGGGGAGTCAATTTTATCCGTAAAATCCGTTCACGCATTCTGTTATCCTGAAAATTGATTCCCTGCAGCCCGTTAAAATTATTTTCAACGCTCTTTAAACTCCGATTGTTGTTAATTTAGTGAATACGATAAACGAGCCGGGGATTGATCGAACAAATCTCTCACCCTGCCCAACTCCATGCACTTGTTTCAATTTTATCCCACTCTCCTACAGCGTGA
Source organism: Neodiprion lecontei (assembly GCF_021901455.1). Lineage (NCBI taxonomy): Eukaryota > Metazoa > Arthropoda > Insecta > Hymenoptera > Diprionidae > Neodiprion > Neodiprion lecontei. The sequence continues at coordinate 4,025,646 of NC_060262.1, forward strand.
CAGTACCATCAGATTTTCGTAATTTCGCACAGCTTTGGTTTCAAATATTCAGGTTTATTTTTCACCTTCTAATAAATTTTTTAACCGAACTTTTGTATCGAATTATTAAATCAAATGGGAATCGTTGTACGGATTGATCGATCGAAATTTCGCTGAAGTGAAAATTTTGGAATCTCAACTTTTTGCAATTGCACACGAAGTACGGAATTCTTACTTGTGTCATACTCTGAGATGATTCGAGTACTTGATACGCGTTTCTTATCGAAATACTGGCAAAAGGAAGAAGGGAGAAGATAAACACATCACAATACTTTTGTGCAATGCGTTATCTCTCGCTGAGCAACTCGGCGTCTGGTCGTCACGTTTTTTTAGCAAGGCTGAAATTGACGATTTTTCTTTCCAACAAACACCATGTAACAGAAAGAGTACTTGCCTTTCGATCATAAAAAAACCTATCCAAACTTGTTTTTCCAATACCACAAATAAACCTCTTCCTCTCCCAATTCCAATCAGCAAAAGACCGAATTTGTCTCTTCAAAAAACATTTTTTATTCACTTCAGGAGCAAAGTCTACCAATCATTCAATCGAATTTCATTCTCTGTTTCCCAATTACTGAAAACTCGAACGAAAGTCGTCAAGATGTTGAAGCTCGGGTGGATGAAATAAAAAAAAAAAAAAAAATTAAAAAAGAAGAAAAATGGACGAAAAGGCGAAAACGTCGGTTCGAAAAATGTTTGCTGATCCGGCACTAGGTCCTTATGCACGAAGTGACGTCGGCCGTCTCGTTTCTGGTGTTGAGGTAGGCCTGATATGCGCGGCGTCGCGACGCGCATCCGTGCAACCACCTGTACACCCTACAGGGTGAGAGGTGGCTCTTTGTGTTCCTTCCCGTCTTCTTCATCGGCTGCGAGAGGGACACGCTGATCATTACCCACGTCTCGCCGGTGTCCTGAAGGAGCAGACGTGGCCACCCTGCAGGGCGTTCGAAGTACCGGGAGGGTTGGCTTTGAATTCAAAGCAGGGTTGAGCCGAAATTCCGATCATTCCTTTTTTTCTTCTTTTTTTTTATTCAGTTTTTGATAACAACAGATTTTGTCAATTTTTTTTTAACCGGAATAATTTTATTTTTAGTTTCTTTTTTTTCACGTGAAAATAAAATTGCTGGTTCGGAAACAAAACGTCAACCTAATGAATTGGCTTGTCAAAATTGTTTTTTCGAGTTCAACTTGTTCGCATTCAAATTAGAGAAATGTCAATTTCGGTTCGTTAGCAAAGTTGTACGGAATTATACGATCTTGATAGCAAAAGTTTTGTCTGTGAACGAAATTTTAAACGCGATCGCAAAAGGGAGAATGAAGCTTCTGCGATTTGCTGGATAAGAAATTTTTAAAAATAACTTTACCTCCTCGTATCCAGAAATTGAAAAACAATTTCTATATCGATGATCTCGAATCTCTGAAAAATTTTGCGTAAAAAAGCATGAAGTAATTCGAAAGAGCTTTACCAACGATTTTCACTGGTGTTTTATGATTCTTCTAACTCTTTATTTGTTCAGTACTTTAATTTATGGTGCTGTTGGAAAATGGACGATTTCAAATTTCTGCATTACTAGAAACAAAAAAAAAAAAAAAAACAAATCCTGACGCCTAGTTAGAATCAAATCTATTATCGGTCCAAAAGACCGATATTTTACAACAGAATGCAAAGTTTGCTTAATACAGGTTTGGATTCAGTTTATTATTAAATATTTATCGTATAAATAGACCACGCAGTCGCGGTAATACGAGCGAGCTAATTACAGGACTGTAGATAATTAATTAACAATTGTACAGTCTCCTTTCGAATCAGCCGATTCGATTGATTCAATTAAACAACCGCGTCGAGTAATTACGTAACAATGTATCAGCCGCTGGTACAGCCCGAGGCAACCAAAGTGGCACAAAATCAAGGTCAACCAAGTAGTTTTTCGTTCAGGACGTGCGAAAATCGGTAGCAAATATTTCTAACGTCACCTTAATGAAATTTGTTAAATTCGTCAAAGTCACGAATCCGTTTGAAGTCTTGTGGAACTGTAAATTCGGTTTTCCAAATCGTTAAACAGTGCTTAACGCTTCAAAAAAAAAAAAATCAAAGAAAAATAAATTTGATTTCGTATCAATCGTCGTGCAAATTTTATTCCGGCGGTTTTCTCTAAACATCTTCAAACCGACTTTGTTCCTCTGCAGCAGTTCGTTTTAACATTAATAATTACCGTTACGCGGAAAGTTACGCCGCGTGTAGTTTCACCGAAAGTTACGTAACGAGGGTATTTTAAACATCGTCTTTGTTCACCGATGTCGCTGGAACGGTATTACAAGCGATACTTTTTGGAAAAATTTCCAGTGATCGTAAAGTCGGTACGACGGATTCTCGGTAGTTTGAAACGCGGTGCCTGTTCCATAAACTCCGTAATACACAATCCAGCTTCGTATTCGTTAGATTTTGCAGAGGACGTGGTTAAGCTGGTTCATTTTTATAAGCAGAAGTTCGACCGGAATTGTGCGGCTTTTGGAATAATAAGCGGGATTCCCTGTGGATGGATATCACTGAAAAAAAAATCATCAACCACACTGCACCGACAAATGTGCAGCGGCGCATAATTTTCTTCTATCACTCATCCTCTCTCTCTCTCTCTCTCTCTTTTTCTCCCTTTCTCCCTTTCTCTGTTTCTCCCATTGAAACCATACGGTGACTCAATAGAGTGTGACAATTATCAAATGAAACTAGGTGCATGCTTATCGCCTTGCGGTTGTACCGAGTTTATTATTACCAACTGCAGCACTAGCGTTGCAAGCTCTACTAGTCAGATCTTTCACAAAGAGACATTATCGTACGTTTAGTGAAATTTTCTTTCTATTTATAAATACCGCCATTTATAGCGATAGCCGAAAAACATGTTATATATTCATTCGTTAATCCATTCGGTCATTCACTCGCAAAGTGTATAAATTATCGACCAACAGGTGAAACGGATTAAAATTATGAATATAAAACGTCTTTCTTTCATTAAAATTGGTTCTCGAATTTTTCTTTATTCCTTTTCAAACAGTCTCTCATTTTAATTTATACTTGTTTCGTTGAAACTTTGTCGTTTTAGTGTCTTGAATTGTTTTGCTGACAATAATTGACTCATATTTTATTACCAGCAGAGCAGATCAATGGATGTTGGTTGAAGCGTATATATCCATGTTATTATATCGTTAAAGATACCTCACGTAGTCGATGTTTTATACACCTCTGATTTGATTACGTGAAACGGAATCTTCAGATTGGTAAATTATTTCATTCGTTGTCGAAGTTGAGTTCTTCGGGAAGAAAAAGATAATAAAAGACACCTTATATTTATATTTATATTAGGAAATGACGATGATTTCGCAGTGAGATATCGTTTGCGAGAGGAAAGGTGTACATTTACTAAAATCGGACACCACGTAATGTACAAGCAGGGTCAATTTCAACTCGGTACGAAAATTAAATCGTTACAACATCGATGAAAATTTTGAATATTTAGCAAGTGGCGAGATAACTTGGTCGAATCAGTCAACATTCCGCTTCTCGCCGTTGGAGTACGGATGCAGGATATGATTCGGCGTTGTTGTCAGGACGCACAGGCTGCGAATCCACCCACAAACATGATATCAGACATATTCGTTGATCGGGTAATTGGCCAGCTGAGACTTCTCAAGCCAGCTGCTCAATTACTTTCTCTTTCTCTGTTCCTCTTCGTCGTTGAACTGATACAACATTCGTGGCAAAAAGAGAGAGATAAACACCGTTTGAACAAAGATGGGATGCAAAGGAAGGTCGTCGCTGCGATATAGTATCGGAGACAGACAAATCGCGAAGAGAGTTTCAATCGAGTTTTCCTTATCGGGAGTTCTTTTGGAGCTCATATAACTCGACCGCAACTCGACTTCGGTACTGAAAGTACAAAGACTTCGGAACCGCGTGCATTATGCATATTATATACCGGGGCAATCACTTGAAACTTGAAAATGAACCGCGCACGCGCGAGTTTTATCGTCCGTTCTCGCAGGCTGGCCAACCCGAGTTTTCAGCCGTCAAACTGTTTCTGCCGGCGATGTGGTTGACACGAATTTTCGAGGTTAGAATCTCGAATAATCGAGGCAGCGACTCGGAAAGGTTTGGGAAGCATTTGTTATCGGATCGGAAAGTTGATTCTTCAAAGAACGGTCGGAATTCATCGCTTGTGCTCTTTGAAAATTCAAACGTATAAATTTTGCGTAGGTTGGCCGGCCTGCATCGCGGAGAAGAATATCGCCGCGGGAAGATTTCGCCGACCAATGAGATTTAATTATTTTGCGCATGCGCGGTTCATTTTCAAGATTCAACAAATCGTCCCGCTATAACATGGACCGTGTATTTGCACCGCTCGCTTTCCAAAGGACGATCCATAGCCTGAACAAACCCGAGTCCGACAAGGATATCTGCACCGTTTGCAATACAAATTTACAGCCGATTCCCAATTGTCAAACGTACGATCGTCAACCTCTCGATTCTCCATCGCCGAATGACCTCGCCTGCGGATCCAGACTCTCCAGACGCTCCTGAACCATCGACTAAGCACTCACCAACAGCTGAATTTAATCAGAGCAAGAGGCTTATCGAATTTCTACGTCGCGGATAATCGCGCGTATATACATCTACACGCAACGTATTTGTGCAAAAATATTCGCTCGGTGCATGATCGCGATACAAAGTCGTTTTTATTCAAGGATCATCGCATGGGTCGTTCTTTCGAATACGGTTTACCAACCGACGTTTTAAGATCGTAAAGTTGCCACGCTCGTTAAGTTGCTTAGGGTACGCTTACGGGTTGGACTGATACACGGGTTGTAAGAATCTTTATTAAATTAAATTTATTTGATTAATTTACGAATAAACTTCACGCCTAGTTTATAAGTTACGACGAAAATAGCACGATTTCTTTCATTCTTGTCTTCATATATATGTATATATATATGTATACAAAACACGAGCCGTTCTTAGGTTTAAGATTCGTTCGTTCATCCATTCCATCATTCGTTCATTCCACGTGTCAATTCTTCAAAATTATGTATATTGTTAAAATTGTAAATAATTGTCTTTTCATCGGTGCACTTGACTCTTGGATTTGACTTTATTTATTTTGTTTCTTCCTTTTAAACAGTCTCTATTTAATTTTTATATCGTTTTTGGAGTTTTCACTTTTTGGGTTTGAAATGTCTGTCTCAATGGTAACTTTGCTTTTTATAACACGTTAGTTGATCTTCGGTATCTGACGTTCTTATTACCGAGACTGGAACCTCCGTGCCTTCTTCCTCCAAGAAAGTCGTTGGCCAAGAGACCCGCTTCTTGTGAAGATTGTTGAAACTGGTGAAGAAACACACCACGTGTCCCACTCTCCATGGGTCAAACTCTCATCAGCTCTCGCTGTGACCATTTAGCGGGTATATTCGAATCGTTATTGGGTATATAACCAATCGATCTGAAAGGTCAAACCTCTGAGTATAAATTCGAGCTTTGGAATCGTTGGAATCGATTTAATGATTGTAATTTCCAAATATACGGACTAAATATCGCGTCGATTTACCTTGGAAATTTTTGCCGATTGGTATTTTTCGGAATTATTGACTCATCTGTAATTTCAACAATTTAGGAGCGTTCAGAATTTTCATCTTTCGACAATTTGAAAATACATTCAGTGTTTGCCATTTGGATCTTCAAGCATTAGTTCCGAAAAATGTTTAATGTTCGAAAACTTGACGATTCAGAGTTGTTGTTTTTTTCTTGTAACTTTTTTTGGCAATTTGAACCTGCATTCGGTCTTTGGCATTTAGAGCTTTGATAATTTGTCACGATAAATTTTGAATGTTCAAAATGTCGATTCAAACATTTTCCCTCTTTGAAATTTTAACCACTCGACAGCCACTTCGATTCGACCACTCGATTCATTTAACTCGGAATTTTGACCCATACTAAAATCGACTTTATCGACGGTTGATTTCAGTAATAAAACAGGTAGCAAGAGAACGCTTCGAGTGGTGACGAATGGATTTAAATTTAAACGTCGAGCGATCGACGTCGAAATAATTCATTCAAACTGGGCGCAAAATATTGTTTTTTGCAATTTATTCGACTTTTCCCAAAGTTCGCGGTTCGTCTTCACGCCATTTTCGACGTCTCGACGTCGTCTGTGATTACGCTGCAGGGAATATCGTCGTTTCGACATATCTCGCATCCGTATTACGGAAACCTAAATACCACCGAGTCGGACACGGCATCGAGTATCGACCAGGCGTCATAAAATGACAACGAAGTAGGTACTCTGACAATCGGATTTAGGTTGGTTCCTCAACTACTATTCGTTTCGCCTTAACGCTTCGATCCAACGGACTTATCGATGTCGGTCAGTATTCCGTTCAAGGAACGCGCGCAGTATTTTAACGAGGTTAAAGTTATTAACGTTATCGTGACCGACCATTGGAAAAAAAGTCGAACATCTTCTTATATTTACAACGATTTCTAATGAACTAAGATCGCGAAATATCACTAGTTTTGTTCTATTACTGTTTGCTGAATTTTAAACGGTTGAAAAATCGACAAACGAGACCATTTTTCTTAGACGTTAAACGCTGATAATTTAAACATTATGTATTTTACGCTATTTAGAATTATTCGCGCTCCGTATCTTTCAGAATTGAACTGAATGGCAAAACACTTGTTGCAAAAAATATGGATATTATACGTACCTAATAATTAATTTATTAAAACGAGACTAATTATACACTTGTTTGGAATTTCAATCCGTTGCTGCGAAAAATTGAAAATAATCAGTTGAATAAATTAGCGAAATACCTTTACTCGGATTCAACTTTGACAAATCGGGGAAAAAACACGGGCGAATTTTATAGTAGAATTCGACACATCGATTATGGTTTCGAGGCAACATTATGTGGCAATTATTCACATGATTTGTATCATACACTGGATGGATTTGACTGCTGCTGCAGTGACCAACGAACATGTTTTTGTCAATTAATGATATAGCAATTCAATTACGTCCATCATTGACTGTGATGAAGAGAGGAAATCTGGAATAACTTGGATTCATTACCCATCGATACGAAATACTGTTAAAAACGGTGGTCGATATTCTGTGCAACTGTGATTAACAAAATAAAAAAAAAATAAATAAAAAATGTTAAAACAGTTAGAAGCGAAAGTCATTTTACTACGGATGGTTGCTGAAACATTTTACGATTTGCAATTTTTTTATTATTACCAAAATGAAGAAGAGAAAATATCTCTTGCGAAAGACGTAAATTTTTTTTTTTTTTAATCCGGTGTGACTCACGAAAATGTTTCAGCAACCATTCGTAGTAAAATGACTCTCGCTTCTGATTTTTTTCACGTGTTTTTGTAGGTAAAAGTTTGTAAACAGTAAGAAGGGAAAATCGGCTCACTCCGGATCCAAGCTTGAAAATTTTTATATCTGACGCAGAATTTTTCAGAATTTTTTCAAATTTTTAATCTCGTTCGGTCGATAAAATCGTTTCCAAAAATTGTAGAAAATTCAAATTGGGTCGAGAAAGTACAAAAAAAAAAAAAAAAACACCTAGTACCTTTCAAAGTGAGAACGAACAATCATAGAAAAAATCGCGCCCCAAATCTAAGAGGTCAAGGGTAAAACCCTGGTCGAATTGGCGTGGAATGCCCCATATGTAATTAATCAAATCTGAAGACCCGACTTCACGCCGTATTTTCGCCTAGAATTTTCCCCTTATTTCTTAAGTACGATAATGACTGAGAACGAAGAGAACGACGGCGATGAAGGCTGCGGTTTAATCGCTTCTCCCCACCGCTTAAAAACACGGCGTAGAAATAATATCATCGTGAGCGCGTTCCTAACGCGGCACACACCACACCATTTTCTAATCCGCAGCCAAATGGCCTCGAAACGAGCCAATCCTAGGCCCGGAATTTTCGACCCATTCATTACACGTGACGCCCGGGCTCTACGACGGCCTCTGGAAGCGAAGGATTCTAATCTCGTTTCAGCCAATCGCTGTGGCGAAGGTTTGAATACCGGTAGAGTGGAATGTCTTCAAGGCGGGGAAAACCGCTCTGTACTCGATCGGTACCGTAATTATACTAATTTCTAGTCAGAAGGCTGTTCTTTGTTCCCAAACCAGGCTTGTCTTCCAAACATATCGCTTAACCTCTGTAACGATTCTTGGACACGAGTATTAGACACCCACGCGTGTTTACCTCGTCTACGACACGTTGCTCTACAATCTATATCGAATTTACAGGCAGAGTTACATACCGGGACGATATCTTGAGAATTGAAAATGAACCGCGCATGCGCCAAATAATTAAATCTCATTGGTCGGCGAAATCTTCCCGCAGCGATATTCTTGTCTGCGATGCAGGCCGGCCAACCTACGCAAAATTTATACGTTTGAATTTTCAAAGAGCACAAGCGTTGAATTCCGACCGTTCTTCGAAGAATCAACTTTCCGATCCGATAACGAATGATTCCCAAACCTTTCCGAGTCGCTGCCTCGATTATTTGAGATTCTAACCTCGAAAATTCGTGTCAACCACATCGCCGGCAGAAACAGTTTGACGGCTGAAAACTCGGGTTGGCCAGCCTGCGAGAACAGCCGATAAAACTCGCGCGTGCGCTGTTGATTTTCAAGTTTCAAGAGATTGTCCCGGTGCATAGAAGAATTGATTGGTGGTAAATTTAAGTCCAATCGTAAAACTCGCCAAGTATATATCTATAGCCGATTTTCCGTACGAGTTTATCTAGGCTAAAGCAATCAATATCCGTGCACGCAGAGAAGGGATTCGATGAAGTTGTATCAAACATGGCAAAGAAAATCTGTTTCTTTTCATGTTTTGTTTTTTTTTTTCTGCCAATTTGTAACAAATTTTGTTTTCTACCTTTTTTGTTTAGCACACCGGGATCCCAATTTTTTAACTGTTCATCACGCGAATCGAACTTCGCGCGCTCGTTTTTGGACTTATCGTAATTTATGCGAGAGGCTGGGATCTCCGGGCTTTGATGCCGATGAATTATTCCTCGAAGGAAGTCGGAAAACTTATAATTATACGCTATAATCGCTTCTCGCTAAAGTAGCTTGGATGGCTTTTCTACATCGACGAAAACTCGATGTCACTCAACGCTGTTGTTTTGGAACAAGTCAATTTTCTTGTTTTCCTCTCGATGAAACTTCGCGTCTTATGATCGTAAATTAATAATCGATATACGTATATTATACATGACGACGAAAAATGATCGTCCATAATCAAAGCAATGCCAATTTTTTTTTTTTTTCTTTCGGTAATTCTTTCGTTTTAACTTGATCGTTGGTCGCTTTCAACGTTTATGGATCCATAAAAATGCACGATTAAAAAATAAAAAAAAGGAAAAATTCCAAGTCTAAATAACAAGATTATATTAACACTTTCCGATATTTAATTCTGTTGAATAATTTTCTCTGTTCGTTGGACGGAGTAACCTGTTTTTTTCTCGTGGTTAAAATGGTTACGCGTACCTCGTTTTTCCTAATTCCAACAATATTCAAACAGTTTTACTGAATTTTTCGAGTTACTGTAAGAAATGAAATTTTTTCCAGTGTACTGCTCAAGAATCTTGGCAAATAATTGTTCACCGATGCGTGAATTACAAAGACACGATCCTTACATGCACACGGCTGATAAAATCCGATGATGTATCGACACACGAGGTACAAACGATCATGCACGTGCTCATGGCATGCTGCTCCGAACAAACTAGAAAAAGTGCAAAGCAATTTACATTCGCCACTCGCTCGGCATTCGCGTTCTCCGCGTGCTGCAACGTCACGTTCCGGAATTCTGTTTGTATTCTAATTAATACTCCATGTCTAATCTAAGCCGCCTCAACTTTGATAGGAAATCGATAGGACGTATATTAATCGAGTAGTACACCGGTGCAGTTGTATGTATTAACAGTTTTTTAGTTAATCCAAAAAAAAAAAAAAAAAATAAATAAACACAGTAACGTGAAAGAAGCTTCAGAATTTCATTGATCGTCGTTAATTTTTTATCATTATACATACAGTTGTGTAGAATTTGCACAGGCATTGATCTGGATCGAGTTGTTCGGGACTTTGTCTATTTTTTAATACAGGGATTGCAATTTTGGTTGGCAAGTTTGAAAAAATTCTTCTCTAAAATCGTCTTCTGTTAGCGTGAATTAATAGATCGGAGTTTTTATTAAATGCTCGCTTTGTTTTCGGGGAAGATTCGAAGACTAGAACGGGTGGAATGATTTTCTTGAAAAATTGTGGCAACTCGGATATTTCTATATATCAATCGCTGTATGATCGATAACGAATCAAGCCGAGTTGCAGAACGTGTGAAACTTCATATAAATCACTGATTTTCAACTTACTTCTGAAAAATCATTCACATTATGTTGAAGGATAATCAGTTTCACCATTGTTGATAATTCTGTTTCTATTCTTTTCTTTTCTTTTTTTTTTTTATTATTTATTACGCAATATTGTTTGATTTCGAATATATTATCATCGCAAATTTCAAGTCGGTCATTAGAAACATAAATTCATTATGTTTACTACAATAATTCGAAACGCGTAATATAATCAGCTCGCAGAAGTTGTTGAAAATTGATTCTAGAAGATTAACATTGTTTGAAAAAAATTTCGATTATAATATCGCAATAAAACGTATCAACGATGATTTTCTATACTTGCAGTGACCGATTATTTACCAACGTCATTCACACTTGAATAATAAAAAATGAGCCGATCAATTCTGAAAATCATTCAACGTAAAAATAGATCAATATCAGGATTCAGGAGATAAATATATATTTATTTATATAATACATAATATATATGTATATATATATTAATCGATTATTATTTAATCGCAAATAAAATATACGATACATAAAATATTTCGACGATTTCCCGATACGGATAACTTAATCTATTACCGATGAAAAATTCCTATCACGATTTAACGAATCGGTTTATCGTTATGCGAGGTCGTCGCGATCGCGATTCCGATGCGGCAAAATGAATAAAAAAAAAAAGAAAAGAAAAAAAGAAACGAATAAAACTTATTCAATCGATAAATATTCTTCGGCACGACGCGATTATCGTAATCTTCCGATGCACCGTAACTATAATTGTAAGTAATATTTGTCCTTTTGATTTTTTTTTTTTTTTAACGCTAACACTCGCGGGTTCACTTATCGCGTAACTCGGCAGCTTGAAACCGCGACCGCGTCATTAAATCAGGGCTCCAATTGAAACCGTCGAACCCTCTCTCCGTCGGCCAATTAGCACATTCGTATTTTTTTCCGAATGTATGCGCTTTTCTTTTAATTCCTGCTTTCTAAACATTTTTATCCATTTTTTGTCTTACGTTTTTTCTCTTTTTTTTGTTTTTTTTTCATATTCATTTCTTATTTCCTTCCATCAATGATTTTGACAGAAATATTTTCAAGCTCTTGATTTTACTATCCAAAGACGATTCATCGTATTTATTTGCACGATTCTCCGTTTGCTGATAAGGATTTCGATCCTTAATGGCGCGCAAAGTTTTCGATTTTTTTTTTTTTTTTTATACTTGGAGAACTTTTCAACATACTACTTTTCGATTATTTAGACGGAAAAAAATTTCAAATTCGATCGAACCTGGAAAAACAAACCTGTCCAGGGGTTTTTGGGGTCGCTGATTAAGATTTTGAAATCAGATTTTCAAAAATTCAATACGGCAAACCCAATCGGGACCCTCGAAAACCACCGTGTACAGTTTTTTTACGGGATTCAATCAAGTTTTGATCTTTTGTCCGCCACATTTGATCCACCATCTTGAATTTTTGAAATCTGATTTCAGATACGTAGTCAGTCATTCCAAAAACCATACAATACTGTATTGTTATAAAAGTTGACTCAAGACATAAATGTGTAACTCAAGGGGTTAAAAGCATTTTTCCAGCTAATCGAATTCCGCAAAATGGCGGCTCGCAATTTTACCGACTGTAGTTCAGAGTTGTGTCAAAATAAATTCATTATTCGATAAGGTTGCACATGTGTATATATGTATACATACAACAGATAGACTATCGTAAAGATACGAGTGAGAAATATCAATTGAAAATTTCTAGAAATCATTCGATCCACAAAATGACGAGTAAAAAAAAAAAAAATGTGTACCTTTTTCGCCCCGGTTTCAATTATCGAGCCAATCAAAAACGACGAAGTTGGCACGGCGATTATCGCCTCGGGTCGAAAGTTTGAGTCTTATCGTTATGAACATTTTATTGGCTCCTGAAGCGCAGCGTGAAAAGCGAGTCACGGGCACGTATATAACAACCGCATAGCTCGTAGGTCACTATCGCCTATTAATTTTCTCTCCCCCGTATTTACAGCTGCATATATATGTATATATATATATGTATATATATAACGTGCGGCTTTCCCGATATAACATAGAAAACGTGCGGTGTACCTACAACGGTTTGATTCATGGCCAATGTAGACGTGCCACGTGTAGTATACGATTACTTTTAGAAGTCTCGACGATGCTGCGCAGGTATAATCAACTGCCTTCGACTTCCATTGCCCATGGATACTTAATGAAAGGTTGCAGATATCGGCTTTTCGCTTCTCCGTCGTTATGACACGATACGCGTGATAATTAGACCAAATCAAATATCTTCCTTCAATCGCCTTCTTTGGCGAAGAGAGATGCGGACTTGTTACACACTGAACGGAAATTCGATGAAACTTAACGCTTTGAATATTGTCGATGAAAAAATACGACGACATCACTGATTATAATTAAACGTTTATAAAATATCCGAGAAACCGCGGAGGGTATTTAAATTTCAACAATTTCTACTTTGTTTCGATTTACTTTTATTCTCATCTTTTTTTTTTTTTTTGATTCGTCACGAAGGGTCCAGTTGTTGAAAAATTTATCTCACGATGCGTCGAGATAATTTTCTGAATTGAGGTGCGTTGGGTGAAAAAGAATAAAAATTTGGATATTTTTAACACTGACTTTTGAACTGTGGTGAGTTTATTTTTTTCACTACACTTGAAAATTGTCCCAAGTTTTATAGTATATATATACATTTATTGTATTCAAATGAATTGACACGTAAAACAATCGGTACAACAATTTTCTCGAATTCACAGAAATCTTGACAAACTGGTCGATGGCAAAATTTTTTTCAAATTTCTCATCCGTAAAAAAGTGCTTTAATTTTCACGATTAAAATTTCTCTTCAATCTTCGTTTTCCCATCGTGAACGTAGTATCAAAAATCGAAACCCGTGTTGAGTTTGTCGTAAAATCAGCGTATCGATCTTTATTTCTTCTTTACGCAAAAACACAAGGATTTTATGAAAAATTATCATACGGATACACTGACAATCCTTAAATTGAGTTAAACGTGATTAGGCACATGTTTTTTATTTTTTTTTTCCTCTCTTTTTTTTTCGCTCTCATGTGCTTATTATTTCTGCAACTACGGGCGAAAACAAGTAGGGAGATAAGTGTGTGGAAGAGTGAATAAAATGAGAAAAAAACGAAACCGCCAACTGCACAATATCCTATTATAATCAGAAAATGCACCTCCGCATCCATCGGTCGTTTTGCACAGTTCGGTGCATATACGTACATATATATATATATATATATACGTATGTATAGTAGCAGATACACGGCATCGAACGACATCTGTAAAAACATGATGCAAAGGTGTGCAATTAGTGTTTAATGGAATTTATGTATACGTATTTTTTTTTATACATACATGTATATAATACGTATAACTACGACGTGGAGAAATGTAATATAATGGCGATTCTTTCAGGCCAACTGCAGTATATTACAACGATATGTATATAGATAAATTATACTTATTTATATACACCTGTACATATGTATATCATATTTCCATTAGTTGAAACATTTGACAAACATCAATAATTTGTTCAGATGTTTTTCGCACGTAAAAACTGTTTCGTTCGTTTTTATTTTATTTTTATTTTTGTTTTTATTTATTTTTTTCCTTTTTTTTTTTTTTTTCTTTTTGCCCCTCCACTTCTTCTCTTCTTACAACGTATTATTTCTTATTATTAGATCCAGGTTCATAACGCACAGACACACTCCAGAGTCCGCGAGCAAATAATGCTGTTCGGTTTGCACATGCTTATTTAGACATAACGCAATACGCGGCAAAATTGTTAATTATATTCCGACTATGCGTATGTAACGTGAATTGACGATGTGTTATTATAGCCATCGCATGGCCGCGGAGACGTAATTTTTCATCACGTTTTCAAACAAATTAATTTTATCGTCGAGGCTATCTCGCTCTTATTGACAAATAAACCATCGATCTATTCGTCTATCTATTTATCTATCTATATCTATACAGAGACTTTTTTGTATTTTACAACTTCGCTGTGGGAAAACGCTGTGCAACTTCGAGTTAATCTGATGAAATTGACGTGCAATAATTTTCAGGAACAAAAATTAACAACATCGCGAAAAATAGTTGCAGATTCAAGGTGAAGTTGTGTTTTTTTTTTTTCACGGCCTTTTATTTATCTTCTAATATTTTATTTCCTTCAATCCTTTTACGACATTTTTATTTTGATTATTCCTGCGCGTTTAATCGTTATTGTCTTTGAAGAATTTACGAAGCATTAGAAATGATAATTTGACCTATATTTATGTACTTGCCATTTTATAAAAAAAAACGTAACGATGCTCACACGGAATTTCAAGCAATTTATAAAAAAGTACGAACGGGACTTTTCATGTTAATTATATTCGGATCAAATACATTTACGTACATAGGAAGGTATTAAGTGTATTTTTACCGATGATCGCTTCACCGTCATCATATTTCTCATTCGATTCCATTCGCAATTTTATTCAAGGTTTATTGATAATTTATGGATAATTTTTGCCGTCGAATATACGGACGAAGAGTCGTTTTGATTAGAAAAACAAAAATGTATGTACGATCGTAAATTGAAACGCGTTTTTACCAGAATTTGTAAAAATTTAGTGATTCATTCGGAATTATCGTTTATGAGTTGCCACATTATAATTGAAAAACTTACGAAATCCTTATTGAAATAATGAGAACCGCCTAATTGGTTTGTCCCGAGACTGATCGAGGGAAACTTTTTGAAAATAGGTACCGCGATTTTTCAACTTGACATAACGGATCCTAAAAATTCTGTCGTGACAAGTAGCGATAAGTTTTATTCGCACAAGTTCAACAAAAAGTAGAATAAAAAAAAAGTATATAAAAATGTCAGATATCGAGTGAAAAATGCACCGGGAAAAAATATAAGTATATATAATATTGCGTGAAAAACAGGATTCTTGTTCAGCACGATATTCGCGAATTCGCATGCTGTTTATTTATATTCTTCCGCTATGTGCATTGCATATATTATTATGCACCATCAGACACGAGCTGAATCGGAAAGTTAATGTATCGATCAATTTTATTATCTATAGCGCACATCGATGCGCGAGTGAAAAATAATAATAAATTGTAAACAACGGCGGCGAGAAAGAGTCGCGGTTTATTTTAGCAACTGCAATACTACGGCCGTGCAACGGAGTCGGAAATGAAGAGGGGGAGGGGGGCTTTCAAACTTGCATTGTACTCTTTTAGTCCAACGTTGCGTCGTTCCGTTTTTATCTACCACTCGTTATTTATTTATCATAAACGATCCCACTCCGTTTCGTGCAACTTTCCAACCGCGATGCTACGAGACGATGAGCTTTCGTTACAACAACGCTCATCCATCACCTCATCCCTCCAATTTTACCGATCAAACTTTTGCCTTGGATTGTTTTTTTTTTTTTTTTTCCACCCCTACGGATTGTAACAAAGTTTCATCTGCGTGGATAATAATTTAAACTACGATTTAGCAAGTTATTAAATCTGTTAATTTAGACGTTTCGGAAACTTGAGAAAAGCAATTGTGTCATGTCTAGGTTAAACATTGAGTCACAAGTAAAATGAAAGAAGAAATAAATAGAATATATACGATCTATAGTCGTTGATCTTGTGTAATTCGCTCAACCGATCGCAAAAGCTGAGGCCGAAGATTCGGATGAATTTTATCAGACTTACATACACGTATATTTATACACACGAAGTCGTTAATCCAATTCGAAGGAAACAAGGTGGTATTTTATGACAGACATTACGTTGATGAGAATTTTCTAGATTCTTTCGATCGTTCGAAAAATGTGTATATGTTGAAATGTATAAAAGGAGACAAAAAAAAAATCTAACGGTCTGAAACAAAATGGGAACATTACCACAGTTGCTGTTGTGAATGTGCGAGATAAGATTGCCTGACTGAAAATTGTGCATGGCATGTGAAGCACACGGCATTCGCAGTAAGTGCACAGCGGCTAATTACGGCGATTGACGATTTATCTTCGCGACGAAATCAGGGGTGAAAAAATGAAAATAGCGGTGGAATGAAGCGTGAGCATCGAGGTGAAAAGGAGAGAGAGTAAAAAAAAAAAGTTGAATGGAATGGGGTGGAATGAAAAATAACAGCAGATCGACACTGATAACGAAGCTCGTCAAACGAATCGTTTCGAGGTCGGTCGCTCAATAATCTGCATAGATTCACGAATTAGCGATAGTCTCGATCAAATTTTGTCTAAATCGCAAAATATCGCCATTCTTCCAAACCTCCGAACTTAGCCCCGAAGTCACGCGTATGGACTGCATACTGATAGTGAATATTTCTTGGCACTGCACGATTATCCGAAAGGCGAATAGTTTCCGCTTATCAAGAACCCAACGGATATTGCGTTTTCCGTTTACGCTATACGGTACATTTACATACATATATATATATGTGTGTGTGTGTGTGTGTATCCCGGTTGAGATTGTCCCGGTATATCTATGTAAGCGTATTTCCCCTATTAAACGACTACAGACAATAATTCACAGTAGCGAAAAAAGAAGCTATAGATTTGTGCATAGGTACGTAAACGATGTTGAATTAATTAACATCGAAATTATTATTCGTTCGGTGAAAAAACTCCCCTTATCTAACTCGATGATAAAAATCTTTCAAACACGTTTACAATTGGTAAAAAAAATATGAGATAAAGATTCGGTCACGTTGCAATTGTTGATCGAAATATTTTAATGAAAGTTCGATAGAAATGAAGTCTCATCCATTTTTTTAATACAATGGTGTCGAACTAATTATTCAGCAGACTCTAACCACTGTTAGAGTCTGTCATCTAAACATGTCACTGATATTCTTTGTTCGTTCAAGTCTGATCAAGAAAATTGTTAAAACAATAACTGCAACGTAGGATTGCTCTTGCAATTTTTTCATTTGGCGCAGTAAACCGACGATATTAAACATCCGGGTTCTGGATCTTTCGTCAAAATGGAACCGACATTTTTATATTCCACAACGAATTGGTCGAAGCATCGAAGCATCCGAAGATCTCGATCACGAATCGTCTCTAACCCAACCGTGAAAGTCGCACACTGCAATGAATGTTGTCATGTTGATTGTGAGAGCGAAATGAGGTCCGTTAAGAATGATGATAAAACATGAAATAACACACAGGCATAGAACGTTTGCAGTGCAAGTTGATCGCTCATCGTTGTTTGATGTAGTTGTGGTGGTGTCGCAGGTCTAGAAAGGGTAGCGGAAGAATTGATGGGCCGTAGGAGATGGAAGCTTTACCAAGATACAATATACAGCAGCAGTCGCAGTGCATCGATAACGCAACCGCATCACATTTACCCGCCATCCCTCTGCCAGGATCCCCCAGGAAGTCAAAACCACCACCAACCAGTGTCGGCGGCTGCGACGGTACAGCTGAGGGTGAAACAAGAGCCGAATACACAAAACCGCGATCATTCAGCCGACGAGGAACAGGAACTGGACAAAAGGGTCGTAGAAGACGCGCGGCTCAGCTCCGAAGGCATAAAGCTCGAAACAGCGGATCGGGACCAGGACCTGGAGGAGGACGAAGACGACAAGATTGGCGAGGGCGCGACAAGAGAGGCGAGCCCTCTTCGCACTCTCAACTCAAATCTCCCTCGGGAACCGAACCAATCCAACATTATCGACACGGAAGGGGCCAAGGTCAGTATCGGCATATTTTTCTCCGAATTTCAGGTAGTTGTGCCATCTTTGGTCGTTGTATCACTTTTGCAGACACTCTTTGCAAAAAAAAAAAAAAACCAAAATCACTCAGCATTCGAATCTATTGAATCATGCTCCGTTCATTCGTGACCAGAATCCAACTCTTACCAGATCCTAGATAACAAGTTTTTAATTCTAGATGTCACGTGGTTCAGGGAACCTTTTCACCATTTATGGAATCAAATTTTGTTGACCCGTTGTAAGTGTGGCCACAACTGTATCAAATTGTAGCCAAGAGTAGTACTTGCAGATGACCAAAACTGGTACATCAACTCTATGAATCATTCAGAGAAGCTTTTTTGATAGTTATCAACCCTGAAACATAAGACTTTTATGGATACGGTTTTCGATACCATGATATTTTAACTGTAGGCAAAGAACTTGAAAAACCCTGTTAGGTCTGGTGAAATTCGTTGAGAGCTCACAAATGTGTTTTGAAGGTTCCGCTGGTTCCCAACTTCAACACGTGTTCAGTTCGACCGGTATTACTCCCATCCCGATGATGCAAAATTACTTGGTGATCGAAGTGTATTAAAGCATAGAATTAGTTCGAATCATCCGTTCGAAGTGGGTTTTCACCGCAACCGGAAGTGCGTACAGCATGGGAAGATAATTTTTCTTATTAAGAAAGTTGTTCGGTTTTGTGCGGGTAATAAGTTACATGTTGTAAGTTAGTTCAATGACCCTTTTATGCTCGCAGGAAAATCGCACGGTTATCACGCTTCGTTATTTAAAACTGCGAGAAGATGAAGAAATCAGCCTCTAAAGTTTCATTTCGAAAGATCCTACTCGTCGTATCTCTTGAACGAGATGTGTATTTTTTCTCAGTAGTTTTGTTTTTACTTTCGTGTTGCGTGGAGAAATCTTTCTCTCGGTGAAATCGAAGGCCGGGTCCTTGTGGTAAAAGACGGAAAGCTTTAAAAAAAACAAAAAAAAAAAAAAAAATCACAATATAAATGAATAAATCGAAGTAACGAAGAAGAGAAAATTTTGTCAAAGAAAGAACAGTTGAAGTAGCATGTACTTGTGTAACATAAGTACATGTGAAGTAATGGCTGCGTTCGCAAGTGAAATAATCATGGCATTGTTTAAAGTGGCAGAGAGGTAGTAGAGGTAGAGGTAGAGAGGGGAGTAGAATTGTGAAGAAGGATAAAACGAAAGAAAGCAGAGAGTTTAGTGAGTTATACCGCGGTTGATTGTGGCTAACCACGCGCCAGTTAGTTACTCTTGTTTCGTAAAAGGATCGTGCGCGATAAAAGTTACCAACAGTAATAAATACGTCATACATGTACGCACATCACGCGTTATAACCGGATTATTTTAGGAACAAGAGGCAGATCTCGCGTTGGAGCGGGTTCAGGGGATTCAAGGACTGCTGAGGGTGAAGAAGGAGGAAGAGCTCCAGGAACCGCCGAGTTCCGTTGGGCTCGTATCCTGCCTCGAGGAGGGGGTCCGGCCAGTGGCTCCTCTCGGCAAAGAAACGGAGGAACGGCCCAGATTCTCCGTAGAGAACACACCAACCTCGCTGCCTTATCTCGGCATCGGCGTAACGAACAGACGTTCGAGTCCTCAACCTGTGGATTGGAAGCCATTGGACAAGTGCTACCTCTGCCTCGATGGCAAGCTGCCGCACGACGAACAACCGCCCCTCGTAAGTCGAAAGTTACATACATTATCCACCATCGGCATTAACCCTAAGTTTTTCTCACCTTCGACCGGAGCTTTTTTCGTAAGGATAGAAGCACTCTGCTTTTACAGACGACTTGAATTTGGAGACCAGTGATGAGCGATATTCGATGCGGAGAACGGCTCACTTTGAGCATTCTTACGAGTGTATCGGTACTCGAATGAGCTTGCAATGAAACTACATACTCGTGAGATTATCAAAAGCACATGTCAGTGGAGCTGCAACATTTATTCATTGACATCGAATCTAGATGTGTATAATAATGTTTCAGGATTCAGTGTTCAGTAAGTGCTGGGATATCGTTCGTATTACTGTTCTTGTAAAATGCTTCTTTTGTCACACTTTTTTTTTTCCCCGTCATAAACTGGTGACGGAGAGAACAATCGTTACCATCCAATTCCGGATCTGATGATCAATCGACGTTTCTATGGACAGTAGTGCAGAGTAGTTTTTTGAGTTGAAAAAGTATCTGGTGAACTAGAAGAATTGAATTTCAGAAATAATTTTAAGGTTAAATTTTCACACGTTTAATATGTTTTCGTTTATTTGACATATGATTTTGCAAATAAGTGGTATAATTTGACGGATAGGATGATCGCTTAGTGAATACCAACTTTCGTTTTATACGATTCTACAAGGGTAGTTAAGGATGGCGAAAACTCGGTTATTTCGCTACTTCAGGATTGCTTGAAATTCAGCAAACCCAAAATTGCAGAAAAACACATCTTCACAATTCTAAAACTAAACTCCTCGAAAAACGAATCGAAAATTTAAAAATATAGATTCCTGTATCAATGTTCCGTCACGTTAACGTTACTATAACGTAATCATCAAATACTTGAGAGACAAAGTGTGTCAGAACCGTGTACAATTTTTCGTAGAACACTAATTTCCGAGATTTTTCGAACGATATCAGAGTTTGACAATGGAAGTGGCGTAAGTCGGTTTTCCCTAATTTTTTAAGCCAACGAAATTTGCATTTAAGATTCACCAAAGTCCAAGTCCATTTGCTCTAAGAAGATCAGGCCAACACCATTTACGAGTATGAAGTCAGTAACGTTACTTCAACGACGCATGTTCAGGAAAAATCGTTGCCTCGGACCTTTAGCAATGTCCGAAATTCAATGAACGACGATAAACGAAACATACTCTCATTACGAACATCCAACTCGTTGAAAGTCATTCTAATATTGATCAATAATGCATCGTTACGTTAACGTTACCAACTTCAGCCTCGTCACCGTTCGCATTTAACTGTCGACCTCTCGCGTTGGGGATGCCAGTGAATTGCAGTCATTTGAAAAGTTCATTGAAACCCTCGAGACAAATTTGACCAATCTTTCTTTTCAGCAGATTAACTCGCCTGACATAAATTCGCGAAACTTTGTAACGCAGAGTCCGCAAAGTGAGACCAGCAGCAGTTCCCGGTCAGCAGAATCCCCGATGTCGGTCCAGGTCGACCCGGCGATGGCTGCGACTTTGGCGAGGGTTGCGGCCCTCGGTGGTGCGGCTGGTGGTGCTGCCGGGTATCCGACTCTCCTTCCTCACTGGTGTTTGCCCCCGAGGGAGGCGCCCCGGGTCGGGGTACCAGCTCACCAGGAGAGCGCCTCCGTCGTCGACCAGCCACTCGACCTCTCAGCAAAACCCAGAAACTCTCAGGTAGGTAGGCCAGCGGTGTCTCTCGTTTCGCGAATTCCCGTTTACCTTGGTCACTGACAAGTGCGTTATCCACTTAAGCCGCACTCGCGGCGAAGATGCCCGAAATAAAAATAATTTGCTTGCCAAGTGCTGGTGCCGTTCCTCTGTCATGGGACATTTACATTTATGCCACTGTACTTCGTCGCTCTTACGGTGGTATTTTTTGGAGTTTACAACTCGTATCGTGAATTTATCGACACCTTTTACGAAAAGTATCACGATTCAGATTTCATACGAAAACTAGGATGCTGTGGTTTTCACAGCGAAAAATAACACGTTTTAACATACAGATTGGTACGAGTGCAGTGTTGCTGGGTATGAAAGTCTGAAAAGATTGACTTAATCATATCCGACAAGATACAATGGTTGTTGCACTCTTGGGTAAGGACTACTTGATGTAAATGTAATAAGACCAATTCATATTTATATTGATAAAACATATGGAAGAAATTTAAAACATCTTTAGGGAACCTGTAAAAAAAGCATTCATTTTTTTAACATCTGGATCGACAATGCAATTTCGAGGATATTCGTATGTTTACTTTTATGCGAAAAATGCAATTCTCCATCCGCAAATTGACATTCATTTCGATCACCGCGTACCGTACAAATCTTTAGAAAATTCTTATTCCGCTAATCGAGACATGATAGTTATTGCGGGGATAACCGAAACGTGCTAGTTTTCACAATGAAAGCCGAAGCATGCTAGTTTTTGGAAACACCCGAAACGTGCTAGTCTTCGTAATAAATCTGAAATATGCTATTTTTCATAAAGAGACGTCGATTTACGGACAGCACTTTTTTGGAGATAAATCTACAGCAATTGTGACAAGATTACAAATCAAATAATGAGAGTTGCAAGACCAATTGTAAGACTTACCACAATTGATGTAGATTTGACTCCAAAAAAATGGTGTCCATATATTTCCCACAACAGATGTAAAATCATCACATTTTTTTCCGGGCAGTTTTAACCCTTACGTGACACACTGGGGTCAATCTAACTCATTTTAATTAATCGTTGCATAGTAAAGAAAATATTCAACCGAATGGTACGTGAGAAAATTCTACATTACCCTATATTTGCTGGTAGAATAGTTTCTTCCAACAAAAATTCATTGTTTACGTGTAAAAAAAAAATTTGTGAATTAAAAATTTACTGAAAAGTCGTTGGAACAGAGCGCGCTTGAAAAAAATGTATCAATTTTGAAGATTGAAAACGCAGTTTGCAATTTCCACTACATTTTATTCTTTGTCTTGTGGTATATAGCATTGTACATTACTATGTAGTCTGTGTGTCTACATTATTATGTAGACTAATGAAGTGGGTATGAGGTCGATTTGACCCCAGTGTAACAAGTAAGGTTTAATTCCGAGGATATTGATCATGTTTCGAAGATTTCCCACCTTTTTTCTTGTCTCTAAAAATTTCTGTCACCTTCGATTCACGTTTCGTCATTCGAAATTCACCATGAAGAGATTAGTCGATACTTGCGAATGAATTAATGTTTCTTTCAATTTTAATCAGCTCAATTTTTTTTGTCTTTCGTCAACTTCAATTAGAAATCAAAGACTTGGATTTGATATCGACAAATGTTTAGTTGCATAACATCATTCTGGAAAATTAACTGAATGGTCTTTGAATGTTTTTTATCGTGCTTTTGGGGTTGTCTTTTCTCTCGATTTGTTTCTTTTGTCGTTCGTCGTTTACAAATTTCTTAAATTCAGTGAAAACGAGAGGCTCGAAATTTAAAAAATTTCGCATCCGAATCTCACGGAATTAAAAGATGCAAATAAAATTTCAACGAGGCTGTTTGCTGTAGCTTGAAAATCGTTGAAGAGTACATCGAAACGATCGCGTAACTCGTCATCAGGTTCAACTTCCGGTGAAATTACAAGTGGAAATTACCACGCAGTAGAATAATAAAAAAAAAATCTGCGGTGTGGGGAAAGACTTTGAAAATGGCAAGATTTAATGACGTTTACGTGCGTAATAAACGTCGCATTAGATCGTTCTGGTCCTGGAAATTTTTTATCAATCGAGGTAACCGATGAATGAATAAGAGTTACGGTTCATGAGGTGGTGGTTATTCTCAGACTCATCCATTACAACGTACCGGCTTGCGTGAATCGTGGTTTTTTAAAATCCCTCATTCCCAGTAATACATCGGGACAAGAATGTGACGTCCGTAATAAACTTGATCCTTCCGTTCTGTTCTAGGATAACAACATATCTCTGTTGGAGCAACAAAAAATACCTCTCAGAATGCCGACGGGAATCGACCCAAAGAGCATTTTCAAGTGAGTATCAACGCCATGCTTTATTTTCCCCGATTATTATTAATTATCTTTTCGTCGTTTCCGAATTTCGATTACAAGTTCGCAGCAGCTGCGTATTCAGTAAAAACCGAGCCAGCGATTGTCTGCGGTTTAAAGTATACGAGCCAGTCTTGCAAATTAAGTGCGCAGACTGAAAGAAATTTTTCTGAGTCACACCCTGGTAAATTATGATTCATATGCAATATGACAGAGCTTTTTATGTACTTCGTATAAGTTATAAATATAGCTATGCTTATTATCGCTAGAATGAGACCACGTTTCGAATCTTATCTTCATTTGGTGGTGCGAAGTTTTGTTTGTTCATTCTATCAATCGTTTTATCTCTCACGATATATATTTTTTTTTAATACGTCGTCAGCTTTTTCCTCCATCGATAATACCTTCGCTATTACTCACAGATTTTCACGTTTTGTTTCGTAATTTTAATATCTTGTAATTTGACAGAAATCGATCTCACGATATGTGTATGATTGTCCCTAACTTTCTTTATTACCGTTCTAATTATTTTTTTGGGGAGGATTTTCGGTTTTATGCAATTCAGTTCAGAATGCGATAGAGCGTGAAATCGAGTTGAAATCTGCAAACGCATGAATTGATGAAAATTCAAATTTCACATTTTTAGAGATACGCCTGTATTTCATTTTGGCTAATTTTGGCATTTGAAGCTATTTTCACAAAAATTTGAGCGTCAATCGTGAAACATTTCACTTTTTCTCCATTATCGGTCGTCGTAGGCTGATAATTTATTCAAGCAAACAAACTTCAGTCGCCTTTTTAAACAAACTCTTCGCATTCGTCATCGGGATTCGTTATCTCGAGTAAATTCTTGATGAAATTTCTCACTGTTGCACAAACCGCGGTACATGATGAAAACGAAACGAATTATCGGATCGACAGCCCTCTTTCAGATCTACAATATCCGTATCGAAATATTGCGCGAGAAAACGCAACCGGTTGGTATATAAATATTACATGCTGAAATAGGAATCGTAGAAAGAGATTGAGGCAAAGCTTTCATTCCGATAATTTTATCTCTCCGGTATTTGTCTGAGGCAACATATGCGACCACTTCCATCTCCTCTAATTGCGAAACGTGACGCATTCTTCAGCTTTCTTATTTTCATTACTTTTTTCTCATTTTCTTTACGCTACCTCCGCTAATTTTTTCAATTCATTCGACAATTCCAGTCGAGTCGGAATTTCTAAAAAATTTTAAGTAGTAATTGCGCGCATAAGTGGTCAAAACCAATAACGACGGTACAAATTTCCGATTATTCGATACGTCCACTGTTTTACAATTTCTAAAGGATAAGATTGCAAGAATTTTCCGAGGACCTAACTGCAGGAGGAATTTTTTCAGGCATTCTTATTTGATCGCAACGGCAGAAAAAGAAAATTCAAAATTATATCTACGAACCATTCGCAGAATTTTGATTATTCATACAGACGAGATTCGGCAATTTGAATCAAGATTTCATTCCGTGATATACAGTGTGGATTGCTAACGACACGATGGTCCGTCGTCTGCTACAGTTCAATGCGCATGCGCTACGATCCGAGAGCATTTGTTTTTCAGGGCGACCAACCGTCGCGAAAGTAGCATCAAAAATTTTTACAGTTGTCGCTTGCAGTTGTTTTCAATACCGAAAACTGTTGAAATTTTTGAGGTTACATATATCGCGGGGAACCGTCGTCTGAATTTATGACGGTTGGTCATCCTGCTCAGCAACGTCCCTCGAATTGTAGCGCATGCGCAATAACCTTTTCAGTCACACGTTATTCAACTCAATATTTTAAAATGAATTTTCTTTCTCGTGGGTTTTCGGGGTCGCTGATCACGAATCTGCAGTCAGAATTTGATAGTTTTTAAATCCAAGATGGCGAGTCCAATACGGCGGATTTAAAATCGAAAAAACTATCAGAATTCTATGATTCTTGCCAAAACATTAATCGGGGGACTTTTGAGTCCGGGTTGAACAGCACACGGTTTTTTTTTTTAATCTATAAAATCGTTGAAATGATAAATCAGCCGTTAATTGTCGGAGGATTAATATAGCGAGTAAAATCAGCGTAGGGAATATCGAACTTGCAAATATCACGCACGGTTAGCTGCAAGTGCGTAGATGCTTGGAGAAATTCACGCAGACTTACGCACGCATGCGAAATGCACTTTTATCTTGGATTCTGTCTGAGTATGGGGAGGAGGTCGTTGACCCCGTCGAGAGAGGCGCGGTGGGGATCGGATTGGGTTGGGTTAAGCTAGGTCATGCAAGTCGAGGTAAGGCGAGGAAGGGCCGAGGGTGAAATTGGGGTTCGAGGGGTATTTTCGCGCCGTCTGAACCGTTCCAGCATCTCCTTGTGCTCGCGATTATCATTCGCATTATGCTAATCTTATCGGCGAGAGACAAATTGAGAACTGCAACACTGCAGAGCGGAGCAAAGATCGAGAAAAAGGGTCGTATTACTTTCGCTCACCAACACGCGCGCATTACGCTACGCAATTTTGTCCGCTGCATGTGCAACGTCAACTTGCGAATCGATTCGGTGCTGAAGTCGTGTGCGATTCTCCGTAAATTCATACACACGTGACGCGAACGCAACGAAACTAAGGTGCAAGGTGCCTCACACTCGGGGTTATTCCGTTGGGAAAAATTTTGATGTTTGAATGAAAGCTGCGATTTTAAAATTTTTACTAAAATAGGACCCGAGAACCATTGACCCACATTTTTATGCCTGAAATCCTGTTTCGATTTTTTTCATTCACACTTTTGCTGCGTTGTTTATTTTCCTCATTTTTCCAATATCAACGCCGTGAAAAATACACCCTGGAAATTATTTTGGACGTTTCGGATTGGAGTTACTTGAGAGAATTTTTGAATTCCTTTTTGTGGCACATATATTCATGTGGTTCAATATTATCCTGTTTTTTTTGTTTTTCTATACCGTTGCTATAATTTTAACACTTCAACGTTCCGATTCAGCTGTGAAATAATTTAACCGGGTTCAACAGCTGAATACAGATTCGTGTATCGGAACGGTTGAACTTATATGCAACGAGTAGCGTTGTTGTTGATATTAATTTTTTATCCTTCTATGTTTAGATATCAGTGAATAATAATATGGTAGTTCTATAATAAGTTACTTTGAACATGACGATATATATTCAGCAATGAAAAACACACTAGCTATCTTTTGATAGATTAATATTATATTTGAATTCTCATAAAGTGAAATAATTAGCCTCGTTACTTTATCATATCTTGGAGCTAGAAATTCAAAATCTAAACAGCGCGTGCACGGTGCTCAGAAAAATAAGCCGATTGCAGGTAATGCTTATATTATCTGTTATTCGCACTTCAATTGCGAAATTTCATTTCACATTAAAAATATTCTTCCATAAAACTCGTATGAAACCGCATGATAACGGTTTATAATATCATCGGTGTATTTGTACAAGTTATCAATTCCACTTGACGCGTATAGCCTTCATAATGCAGCCAGTGTTTGCCCTCGATGCACTTATTCGTTCCAAATAGTTTTTCAGGTCATCGCGCACTCCCGATCTTCGATGTTTTTCTTCGTTTTTCTTTTTTTCCCTTCTTCTTTTTATAACCGACACTGATTCAGTATACTTCAGAAATCGGTGTGCGATCAGGTTTAAGTGAATAAAGTAAATGTTATTAAATTCATTGGTAATACCGTTCATTACCTGAAATGACTAAGTTTTTCTCTTTCACGTCTTATTTAACAAAAATTTACAAAAATCCATACAATTTTTTCTAAAGCACAGCTTTCATCTAAAACTATTTGGTACATAATCGTTCTGGCATTAAATTATTAATAGATAAATTATCTGTACAATATTTATTCAGTACTAGCTTACTGGAATACATTTTTTGACAATTGCACAATTGCGATTTGAAGTTTTAGGAAATAATTATCACGATTTGGTAAGTAACTCTAATTCGATCAATCACGTGAAATCATTTGAAAAATACTTTCAGAAGGTTGTACAGTTAAAAATGAATACTTTTTTGGTATTTTATTACAAAATGTTTGCACGTCGATCAATTATCATTCGGTTCCTGATTGACCTACCTATCCTTGGTTATGTTACGTTAGGTTAGGTTAGAAATCTCGTCGAAGCTTTCATCTTAACACGTTACCGAAAGACCCAGATAAGCGAACAGTAGGGTGGTCCTTATTCACGGTGTCGACGAATTTTTGCCAGACCATCCCCTAAATCGACTACAAATAATTCGAAAACAATCGCCTAATTTTTTCAGATTTTTACGTCCAATCTAAGATAGTCCGCATTGTGATCGAAGTTTCTTATGGAAATTAACACGGGTAAAACTTTTTTTCTCAGTATATATTTTATTGCAAGAGTAATAATGTTCGAAATAGTCTGTAACCGCGAGGTTTTGGTGAGAATTAATGCTACTATCTGGGAAAAAATACACATCATCGTACCAGGCGATCTAGACGAATTGCACAACCTCGAAACCTGACTTTTTCTTTCACGTAGAGGAAGTGCAATTCGTCTAGATTGTCTCGTAAGACGATGTGTATTTTTTTTCATACAGCATCACTAATTCCGACCAAAACCTCGCAGTTACAGATTTTTTGGAACATTATTACTTTCACGATAAAATATATATAGTGCGAAGAAAAGTTTTTCTCATGTCATTTCCATAAGAAACTTGGATCACAATGCGGGCTATCTCAGACCTGCTGTAAGAATCTGAAGAAAATTTGGCGACTCTTTTTAAATGATTTGAAATTGATTTCAGTGACGGGGCGGTAAAAATTCGTCAACACCCTAAACAAGAACCACCCTAGACTGAACAGTTGGGATTCTTTTGCCCCGTCAACGACCTCACTCTTCTCTCTTCTTTGGACATGGTTGACTTTCTAAGGCTGCGTTTCGACTCGCTTATTTTTAATAATTACCTCACGTGTGCCTAATTTCTGAGGAAAACGAAGGGCCGAAACGTAAATGAGACACGAATTCTCGATCGACCTTGCGCGACACGGTTCAAACATCACCGCATGTTAAACAAGGCCGAGAAGACTTTCCTACAGTAGCGAATTATCTGTTTCAGCAGCTCGTGTTACCGGGCAAAGCCACGTATGACGGGACCTGGAGGTGTCGCCGGTGTTCACGGGGTCGTAGGTGCCGGAGGTGGTCGCAGGACTTACACCGAGGAGGAACTCCAGGCGGCGCTGCGTGACATCCAAAGCGGAAAGCTCGGGACGCGGAGGGCCGCGGTAATATACGGGATACCCCGTAGCACCCTAAGAAACAAGGTCTACAAGCTAGCGATGGAGAGGGAGCGGGAATCGTCCCTGATATCGCTATCCCACCCCCATCATCACAACGAGACCAGTGTTGTGCCTTCTACACCCAATGCGTCTCCCGCCATCGTCTCCGCATCCGTCTCCACGTCCGTCTGCCTGACTGCCACTCCGTCACCACAAGCGGACGAGGTAGGTTTTGGGGACGACTAGTCGATTTTGAAAAGCGATTTTTATCACGAGGATACCGATTACGACGCGTTTGTTTGAAAACAAAAAACGCGGGAAGAAAGTATGCAGTCTCGCGAGACCTCACGGGTAGATCTGTAACTGTCGTTTTTCGACAAGAACGTAGTTCAGCGGTCGGTTTCTACTCTCCTGTCATTCGAATTCAGGCGCGATATTATCGAGTCTTAAGTACCGGTGCATACGTCATACGAGTTTTTTGTACATCGTATTTAAGTGTGGTTTTGGCTAGGAAGAACGAAAGATGCTTCCCCAAAACATACCTCTACCACGGCAATTTTCAAAAAAAAAAAACTTTTGTAGATGTTATTCTAGTGCCTTGTTGTAATCTCTGTCGTAGATATTATACGTAGGGCAAAGTGGAACAAGTTGATGACTCTGAGATTTGAAATTTTTCTATTTTATTTCTCTCTTCGTTCTTTCCCGATCTGATATCGAAAAAAATTTAACAGATACTTTTTATAAATTTTTTTTTTTTTGCAACAAAAAACCAATTCAGCACTTTTCGATTCGTCCCGATATTTTTGAAATAATGTTGACTCTGTAGAGTTAAACAAGCCTGAAATTTAGCACGAATTTGAGCCAGTATTTCGAATTTTTTTCGATGCGTTTGACTCGTTTCGTTACCGAGTTACGATTTTTCAAAAAATGCTGAACCACGTCTATGATAAATCGCGTTCAGCATTTTTTGACAAGCTATAACTCTGGCACGAAACGTGCTAGATCCTTCGCAAAAATTTCAAAATGTTTTTTGAAGTTCATTATAGATTTTATACTTGGAATCGGTTCTATAAACATTCCATTCTAGACTCATACTTCTCGAAAAAAATTGTAAGAATATATTTTTATCGATTCCAAGTAGTTACTTTACCAAAAACAAAACTTTTCAACTTGATAACTAAATTTACGAATTAATTGTAATAAGAATGAAAGGAAAAAAATCGGTCAACTTGCTCGACTTTTCTCCTACTGCTGCCTAGAATCTGTTTGATTGTTTTCTATACTCTTTTCCCTTTAGTAAACGCATCTTTTTTGTCTATCGCACTATCTATTTCCGTTCTTCACAGACGTTCTTATGTTACACAGAGTTTTAGCGGAGCGTTTTCCGAGCACTTTTGGTTCCCCTCGATAATTAGTTTTATCATCTGTTTGTTTGTTTGTTTATTTGTTAATTTTTTACTGAAAAATTTTGCATCAACTTTGAAACGTTGCTGTGAAATTGTCGCACGTCCCAAAGCTGCATCAATATTGTGGGATTATTACTCTTGTGTACTCTTTTCTAGTTCCAGGGTCATCGGTATTAATTTCATTTGTATCATACGATCCGATTCGCCCGATTGATCGAGAGTGACACGTGCTGCAGGTTGGGAAACAAAAGTGCAATGAGAAAAAAAGACAAAGGTTTCACCCTATATAATTATATGTTTCACTGTTTTATTGTTGAGTTTAATGTCTTCTTTTGTTCTTTCCTTTCGATTAATCAAATGCCGTCCGGTTACAGTGCTCTTGATAATTTAATTTTCTAATCAGCTCTGCAGTTTCACAACTTATTGACTCATTGTCTTTCTTTCGATCATCATCGCAATTGATCCGCGATTTTTTTGCTTCAAATACATTAGTCCGGGTATATAACTGAGCTTATTCGCCATCTCCCGATATTCAACGACTACGTTGCGCAATGGTTTTAATTTCTTATTAAAACCCGTGAGAATTGGCCTGTCATTCATACACAGACGCAAATACGC
Organism: Neodiprion lecontei; assembly: GCF_021901455.1. NCBI lineage: Eukaryota > Metazoa > Arthropoda > Insecta > Hymenoptera > Diprionidae > Neodiprion > Neodiprion lecontei. The sequence continues at coordinate 4,056,962 of NC_060262.1, forward strand.
ACTAACTATTTCTCATACCCAATTTCAATTATCTTCGATTGTATCAACGAACTCAAAAGCTCGTAGCTCGGAAATTTATTCTCTGAACTTTGTTTTTGGATTTCTCAGTTTTCTCAGAATTTCATTTTTAACACAATAGTAAAAATCGACAATTATTCAACAACGTTCTTCGAGTGATCAGAAAAATCTTCGGGACTACGAATTCGCGTTTAATTTCCAAAATTGTTACGCGAAAAAAGGTCCGCAAGTTTGAATATGATTTCTAAATATCTGTAGAGATGGAAAAGATCGTTCGTCGTTTTCTTTTCTTTTCACTGTATTTATTTCCGTTCCGTTCTTCTACGTTTTTCTACGGTAAAAAATTTTTAAAAAAAAGCCAATCGTCAAACGCATGAGCTTGGACTTGTCCAATAAATTTCCACCCCGTAACTTTGATCGCCATTGCCGTGAGCTATACAATTGCATAGTTAATTGTCCTGCATCTTTTGCATGGGCTGAGTGTTTATAAATTTTATTGTACATGAACGCCTTGTTTTTTGTTTGCTTCGAATAACCATTATCTACGAAGACGAAGAGGTAAGTTTTAGAAAAGATAACAACATCGATGAAAAGACTTTTTTTCATATTCTCAGACCTTTTCTTGTCCATTCACAGAGTATGATCATATTTCGTTTCGTCAAACTCAAAAAATTCTTTCGTTCAGGATGCATCAAAGCCAACTCAACGTTTATCGGTATTTTGATAATCATTGAATTTGGATTTGACCGTTGTAAATTTTTACCCGACGTTTAAAAAGTCTCGGAAATTAAGCAACCCTTGATCGATGATCAAAAGTGGTTATGATTCGAATTCAAAGTTGACCAGTTTCTTTTTGTATCCGTATTACGGATGTCGGCTCAAGTGGAAACTACATACATGGCTTGGTTTCAGTTGGACGGTAACATTGGTCGGCTTTTTAGTAATGGTTGAAGAAAACCCTCCAATTATCCCAATTACCAATGCATGACGCTTGTCCCGACTAAGTGAGTAAGAACCAATCGGCATCGGACGTTTCCTTGCAGTCTCTAATCTGACCTTACCGAACCCAATCCGCTCTTCATATCCACGCGAAGTTTATGTCCTCGCAAAACTTTATACCGATAATTGAAAGTCTAATGAAACGGAGTCTCTGTGTGATGATAATAAGAGTGTTTAACTGTGTAGGATACTTGCCCTAGTTACAATAATAACTGGTTAGCAGATTGTGACGACATTCGTCGCTGACTGTGAGAAAAAATTTCGACCTTTTAATCTCCGCACGGTTTTAGGTCAGACTACATTTTTATAAGACATTCGGAAGCCGTCCACGGACCAATCCAATTTTGCCTAACGTTGCCAGACGCGTTGCACTGCGCTGCATTTACGTAACATATGCCAATCCGTATGTGTGGATACAAGCTCAAACTAAATTCCACAAACTTTTGCCCTCGCCAATCAGCGGACGAATCCTCGAACTGGAGAGGTCAGATATTGTTGTGCAATTGTATTGAAAGATTCCGATGAATCGGTTGGAAAAATTTTCGCTATCTCTACTTCAACTTTGGATCAATTGGGACGCTTCATATTATACATGTGCAATACATCTAGCAATGCAGCGTTGTTTTAATCGGGTATTTGCTTGTTTTCATCTTTCGAACTCTTTTTTCGTTGGTCAAATTTTTTCGCAAGCGAAAATTCTTACGCAGCATCTTATCGGCGATCTTTTGAAACGCGGATGTCGTAAAATGTAAATTGCCTTCACAGCCATTATCCTATTTCGCAACGTATATCATCATCCCGGATGATAAAAATCAAACACGCGTTCAACTGGCCAAATTGCATAACTTGAAAATGTTCGCAATAAAACATCGAGGCTTTTCCCCCTTCACTATTTATCGCTCGTATCTTCTTACCGATCCAGAAAGAAGTTGAGAACTTTTGCAAAAATCAAAACAAATCATCGGCACGATTTATTTGGAAAATTTAATTGGCGCGGAAGTAAAAGTGACGTGAATCGATGTGGATAAGCGGCTTGCGCTGCAATTTTTCTTCAAATGTGTAAAACAAAAAGTTTAGAGGAATCATAATGTTCTTGTATCGCATTTTTATTAACGCCAGAAATGTTTTGATGGCTCAACTGTTTTACTCGTACTCGACCTACAAACGAATTTTTTTACATCGTGAGATCACGAAATAGCAATAGATTAGCGCTGATTAATAAACTTATGCCTCCTTGAAACACAGGTCAAAGATGCTGTAAACAAATTTCAGGCTGTCTATACTTACGTTCCATTTGAAAACGGATTGGTCGGTGAATCATTAATTTAAAGATAATTAAAATAATTAATTAAAGATAATCGAATGGTTTAAAGCTAAATTGATAGAAATCGATGGAAAACTGAGAAAAAAAAAAAATGGAAATCGACACTGACCTTTAAAATCACGTTGCTAGATCCGTCCTTCCGAAATATGGAACTGCTCAAAAAATGGCAACTCTGAGGAATGAAAAATCGAAAGACGACAAAAAAAAAAGAAAAAAAAAAACACGAATTGACACGTGACTCTGGCCAACCTCGGAGCTCATTCCTGACCTTGACACCACGAAAATGGTTCCTATTTCTCACAGTTTGATTTTTTTGTTTTTAGGGCGATGAGAAAGAGCTTTCGGGAGCGGAGGAGGAAAAGGAAGTCGAAAAGGCTCTTCTGAAGCCGCTACTATCCTTGGAGGATCTCGTGAGGTTTTCGGGCCTCGAAGGCGGTGGCGGGCATTCTCTTAGGGCGTTGCTTCAACAAGGACCTGAAACGGGAGCCGAATGGCCGGGTTTCGACCAGCAGACTTTCGCTCCGTACATCCAGAGGATGCTGGCGGCCGCAAGACCGTTCAAAGGTATACACCGCGATAATCAGTTTTGTTTTTATAACCTCCAGTAGCGCCTTCTCCACGTCAAGATTCAGGCAAGCACAAAGTGCCGAAGTCCTCGTTCAAGCGAGCTAATCCGATGAAAGGAGGTGGAAATTTCAGTAGCGCGCTTTTTTTCCCCCTATTTTTGGCTCCCTCTTGTCGTTCGGTTTCCTTTCACTTATATTCTTCTCTGGCATTTTTCTTTCATATTTTTACTTGTTTATTTATTTTTTCTTTCTCTCTTGCTTTCTGTTTTTTTCTTTACTCTCTCGCAAATCGCGTTACGGTGACCGGGGGAGTGTGAACACGTCCCATTTCTGAATAGGGGTAAAGGCGTAACTGGTTCGCAAAGCGGATAGGTCGGGCTTCTATCGATTACCGAAGTCTTACCAGAGCCGCTAGTGCAGTTTACTTCAAAACTTTGGAATTCTGCAGCTTACCTGTACCCCCGTACCCCTTGCTTTCCGGCTTTAGACTCGATCACTGGTTGTCCTTCCATATACTTCTACCAACGCGTATTGTTTGTATTTCATTTTCAGTTGATATCGCTGTACGATTTCTTGGATGATCTGAACTACTCAAGGTTTCCAACGGGCACAATTTAATTTCAGATTTTGACAAAAAGATTTGGTCATACAGTACTGTCACCTCTTTGATAAAAGTCTCTTTTTCTGTACCATATTGTTAGAATTTGGTCTTGATTTATCAAGGAATTATTTTGAACTCTAACGATGTGTTTAGGGAGTCCATTAATCACGTCATCCATTTTTAGCGCATTTTCAACCGCCATCTCCTGTCTCATGAGCAGTTGTGATGTTTTGGAAGACCCTATCTCCCCCTGCTCGTTATCACATAGATTTTTTCTTACCAATACGGAAAATTCGTGGGTCGGTTCGGTACATCATGGAGCGTAATCATGTATACTCTGTCCATAATTTACCTACCGAAATTAATAAGCAAATCCACTCGGTATTTATTGGGAAGAGATGCATAGAAAGTACACGTGATATTGGTCGAGACCCTCCCTTCCCTGCTCCTGTGTGATCGATCATGATTTTTCCAAGTACCTTTCACCTTCCATTTTAAGCCTGACGTGAATAATGGACACCTCCTTTACAAGAGTTCATAATCCTCAACGAACTTCCGTCCTGTCTTTGAACATTCTATGGTATCCAGCCAAATCAAGACCAATTTCCATTGGACCCGATCGGATCGTTTAGGTCTGACCACTGAATAATTTTGCCGAAAGAGGGACCTGAGGAGCTTACTAAACTGATCGATGTTTCAGGTATGGAAACACCCGACTACCGTATCCCAGAGGTGATGAGGCGGTTGATGAGCGAGGACAAGCGATTGAGCAAGGACATGAACGGTGAACAGCAGCAGCACCATCACCATCATCATCAGCAACAGCATCACCACCACCAGCAGCAGCAACAGCAGCAGCAACAACAGCACCATCACCAGCATCAGCAGCACATGCGAGAGCCGATAACGAACGACGACTTTAATCCGAGCATAGAGGAGGAGGCAAGCGACAGTGCTCAGGGTAGAGCGATCCTGAAAATTCCGTCCTACAAGCCGGCGAACACGCCGGGGTCAAGTAAAAACGGTGAACCGTCGACGGTCGGTTTTCCTCAGAGTTTTGCCGGCGGTTCGGCGATGAGTGCGGCGGGTAGTCCGAACCTCTTGGAGCGTTTGAGCCCGGCGTTCTCCGGGACGAGCAGCCCGACGAACTCGCTGGCCGGGAAAGGGGTCGGGGTCAACTTCCGGGACGTGATAGCCAAGAGCATAAGCGTCAAGTTCCAGGAGGGCATGCCGCCCGGCGGTGGGGCCCCGCAATCCCAACTCTCCGAGTCGAACCCCTACAAACGGGGTAGGTACACCCCGCCACAACCGCCCCAGCAGTCCCAGGTACCCACGAAACCGGGGGGCCCGGACGGCAAGCCGAAGCCAGGAACGGGGGGCAAGGGAACACGTCCGAAGAGGGGGAAGTACCGGAACTACGACCGGGACAGCCTCGTCGAGGCGGTGAGGGCTGTCCAACGAGGCGAGATGAGCGTACACCGGGCGGGAAGCTATTACGGTGTGCCGCACTCTACCCTCGAGTACAAGGTCAAGGAGCGCCATCTGATGCGACCACGTAAACGGGACCAGAAACCGCAGGACGAAAAGGCTAAGGAGGCGGCCGTAGCGGCGGCCGCCATGCGGCAGGTCGGTGGTCAGGACAAGAAATCGCAGCCGGCGAAACCCCTGAAGACCTTCACTCCACCCGGTCCGATACCAGGGCCCAACGGATTGAAAATGCCGCCGTTCATGGAGGGCATGCCCCACCTGCCGTTCGCCCACCCGTTCAACTTTTGGGGCCCCGCGCCGTTCATTGCGCCCCCCTTTATATCCGGGGCCAATGTCTCCGCCATGATACCCGAGCAGTATTTCGCCACCCAGAGAATGCGGGGGCTCCAGGAACAGCAGAGAAACATCGCGCATCACCAGCAGCAGCAACAGCAGCAGCAGAGGGAGAGGGAGGGCCTTGGGGGCCCGCCGGAAGCGGCTGGGGCCTCGAATTCCCGGGCGGTTGGCCCGGCACTGGGTAAAAGCACGCGGGAGATGGCCGAGAGTCTTTACGACGGAACGGGGACGAACGGTAGCTTCCTCGACAACCTGATCAGGTCCAGCCTCGAAACGGGAATGCCCCGGGATCAGCGGGCCCTCGCAGAGGCCCGGAACCAACAACAGCAACAGCAACAACAACAGGCCCCCCACCACGGCCCCGAGACAATGAGCAACAAGGCGCTGATCGACCAGCTCTGCAGGAACTCGAGGCGCACACCGCTCACGAGGATCCCGCAGGAGGGGGAGGAAGAGGCGGCCTACCGGGGATTGGGACGCACGCTTCCCGAAAGACCCGAGCGCGTCCCGACCGTCGATTTGAGTCCCTCGCCGTCGGAACGGGGCCGCACGGATGACGGAAGTGACCGACTGACGTCACCGCCGACACCATCGTCCGTTTCGCGGGCCGGAAGTTGCAGAGACGAGGAGACCAGGGACTCGCGAAACGACGGTAGCAGCAGGGAGAGGGAGGGGTACAACGGGCAGGACGATAGCAGGTCGGAGAGGGGCGATGGGGAGAGGGAGAGGGACAGATCGAAGACAATGACGCTGCAGCAGCAACTTAACCACTACCCGGACTTACACAAGATGTACGCCGCGTCAACTGACAAAAGTGCCTGTGATAGTAAACTTATAGTAGATCAGTCGAGCCAGAAACCATCTCAGCAACAGCAGCAACAACAACAGCAGCAAAACAGCGAGTACAGCAGGTCCGCGGTTATGGGTGGCCTTGTAGCACAGCTTCAACGAGGCTACAACCCGACGACGAGGCCCTCTGTCGAGTCGCAGCCGCAACAGCAGCAACAGCAGCAACAGCAGCAACAACAGCAGAGCAATCACGTCGCGGTAGAGCGCGCCACTGTCCTCAAAATGGAAGACTCGGTAGAGCAGTAGACAAAGTCAGTACAGTAATTATCATACTCGATTATAGTAATGTTTTATGTACAGTGATGATGCTAAGTCGTTTACGCGTTAAACGACGTCAACGCCCTCTCGGTCATATCGAGGGAAACCTGAACCACGGTTGAAAACTGTAAACAGAGAGGGGGGTGAGTAGCGATAGGTTACGAAGATCGGCAACGTCTTTCGGACTTTGTTGATCTGTGTAAAAAAAAAAAAAAAAAGACAAGCCGCGGAGTTGCATGATATATGTATACGTACTAGGCGCGTACACTTTTATATCATTATCGTATTCTCTGTGTCGATGTGATTCTATCTACTGTGTGTACTTCAAAGGTGAACAGTTAGGTTTTATAGGTTTTAGACTGATTTAATGGTTTTCTTCCGTGGCCGAAGGGTTGGCGGGCAAATCGTTCCAAAAAAAAAAAAAAAAAACACAAAATGAAACAATAGCGACTCGGCTCGCTCCTACCCTAAGTGAAAGAAACAAAAACTGATGCAGGAACAGAATATAAAATATGAATGAATGAATAAATAAATGATACACAATTACCTGTAACCATATACGTCATGAAAAATCCATTCCGTTATCACAGTACCGTAGTTAACGGGTCAGATTCAAAATCTGATCGGTTCGCACTTTTTGACCACGGCGAGATACATATTTATAACAAGTGAGAATAAAGAGAGGAAAAACAAAACTATATTATTATAATATATGGATATAATAAAATATTGTGAGGATGAAGCAAAAATACAAAACAAATTCGCATACAAATACACAAGGAAAGACACATCATTCATTTACATGAAGAAAATAATTAGTTTATCAATAAATAAATAAATAAATAAACTATAAGAGAAACGAAGACACGCAGACATTATATAGACACACGAAACACAGTACACAAAAAACACTCAACGTATACCTTATTATACCTAATTACTATTATTATTATTTTTATTATTATTATTAATAATATTATTATTAATATTATTATTAATGTTATCAATATTATTATTATTATTATTGCTATTATTATTATCATTATTACTACTAATATTATGATTACGATTATTATTACATATATATGAAGGTAAAAGAAAAAAAAAAAAATTACCACAACGTATTTTTTTTCTCTCCTCTAGCGATGTAAAGCCACCTAAATATACCTATACACTTATACATACATACATATATATGTATATATATATATATGTATATATAAATCGTGTATATATATATATATATGAATATAAATATGAATACAAATATATTTAAATATATATTATTAAATATATATTTAATCACAATACATAAGGAGCAACATATTATCACATAAAGAATAATATATATTTTTGGTCATAAAAGTAAATGAAAAGTTGAAAAAAAAAAAAAAAAAATAGAAATGAAAAATGAATGACGACGACGAAGAAACCAAAATATTATGTTCTTGGCACGGAAACCGTAAATATTATTGCTGTTACATGATCGCAATGCATTCTCCAAATCCACCGTTCAGGTCAACATTGACGTCCCCGTCGCCTCATTTGCGGCAATTTACCGAGGTGATTTTAAATCTTGAAGACAGTTTTGAACAGTCTTCGATTACTGCACAGAAAAAGACAATATTCGCAAAAGCCCCTTTTCCAATGTTTACGACCCTTATGTACACCTGACATTGGTTCAAATTGATTTGAATAATCAAGTACGTGCTGAAATTCTACGGTTACCAATTTGGCGTCACGAGTCGAGAGTTGAAAACCTCGCCGCTGGACGCGCGGCGATCGCGTGAGTAACGCGAGGCCCAATCGAGGCCCCGATTCCGAGATTTCTTGACTCGAACCCCTCTCCGATCTACACGTACCCTGACACGTAAGAAGATGATTACAAACTATACGTCAAATAACCATGTGTAAAGAGAATAAAAGAATTTTTATACGATCGTAATTTTCTACCGTTATACAGCACGCAGGTGTGTGTAGAATTTAGCCTGTAATACATGTATAAAGAAATAATTTCACGTAGATTTTTCACCGTTCCAAACTCTTTGATGAAGGTAATCGGGGCTGGGGTTCGAGGGTTGAATATCGGGACCGCAACTGAAACGTTACGAAATCGTCTGCTGTAGATTTTTAGAGGTAGAGAAGAAAGTTAACCTTTCGGGGTCCGAAGTATCGAAATATGCCTTCTGGTGGCAAATATATGCGACTAGAACCGGGTCGTATATAATTTTTGAAGTCGTTTTTCCTAGTGGATTTAATTCTGTATCGATTCGATATTCTAAAATGAAACTTCAACAGCTTGCACGAATTCTTCTGCGCTTTGATATTCGCATAATTACGGTTGAACGGTCAGCTGATGACCAGGTTCGCCGCCATATTGCCATCAGACGACGCGTAAGAATCTGTGGCGGTTTTGGATTGCAATATTCGACGTAATGTGGTGTGAAATAGAGAAGAATTTTTATTGAAAATAGGCTCAAATGTTAACATTGGTAAATCAGATTCCACCTAAAACGAAACATTTGTGAATTTTGACAAGCATTTTTTAATCCTTCATTCTCTGTCATTTTTTTGTCGACACTCTGGGCCTTCCGTACGTTTTAGAAATTGTATTGAAAATTGTCGTCATAACTATTTCAAATTCTGAATAAGTAATCCAGTGTATTTGATATTTGAAAATTTTATTCATCATTTTTCCAAACATCGTAAACAAAGAATTTCTATTCACTGCGAAGCATTTCCGAGGGTGTCGAAACGATCTTATGTACCATGTAAAAGTTCACTTCGGAAACTGAAGTAAAAAAACAAAGATCAAAATTCAATGTGGTTTCGTTTTCGTAAGATTCGTCAATCGCCCGAGATACTTTTAATATACATAATAGGTGCACGAGTTACTCGGGCGTAATTTCCACTTGGTGAGAATTCATTTCCGTTGGACCAAAAAATAAAAATTATTAACAAATAAACAAATAAATGAATGAATAAAATTAAACATAAATTATTAAGACAAAATAAATTAATTAAATAAAATAATTAACCGTTGACCATGTATGAACGAGACAAAAACATTAAAATAAAAACAATTATTTAGTAAACATAAAAACACGTCTATACCTACGTATATATTTACCCTATAAACAAATAAATATATACGTATACGCGCCGTGTGAATGAGTGAATATAAATAAATATACCAAGCGAACGTTAGTCTACGAATGACCATAAAATAATACGACGAGGTGATGAAAAAAAAAAAAAAAAGAAACTGTTGATGAAAGTGTTCTTGTTTGAAAAAATTTCTCTTCGTTACATTTACGCTATTCAATTTTTCGTATTTATGATCAATACTATTAATATTATTATTATTGTTATTGTTACTATTATCATTATTATTATGTTTTTGCTGTTATCGTAATTTCTGTTTTTTACTCCTTATATGGCCCAGACTGCATGCAAACATGACTTGATCTATCATACGACTGACTCCCAGGCTGTACATCTACGTAATGCATGTATGTTCGGTGTTTGAAGTTAAGAGAGAAAAAAAAAAAAAAAAGAACCCCCCAGCAAGTAATTAGAAAAATTCTCCCCCCTCCCGCCTTTTTTCGCCCCCGAAGCAAACTGCATTAACTGAATTACCATAAATTGAAGATAAATAATAATAATGATAATTCATCAAAAATTATAATACAAAAATTATCGCATTATACGCATCACGTATGTAACGTTATATAAAAATGATATATATATATACGTATATATATATATATATATATGTATACTCACGTATATGCTCTCGGTGTTTTTTGGAACTGTAAATACGAAAAAAAAAAAACAAAAACAATAACAAAAATAAAAACTTTATGTCATAAATTCAATCGAACGTGTGTGTGTGTAAGAAGATATAATAAAAAAAAGCAAAACAAAAAAGACAAAAAAATTAAAAATCTATAAGGACAAAAACATGTTTTTTGAATACACATATATACATATATATACATATATATATATATAAAAAAAAAAAAAAAAAAAAAATTACAAAAAATTAAAAATATTTGATACTGCTTAAGGTTCTAACGACCATGATATAATTGTGTGTAACGCTAACCGTGTTGAAGTCATTCGGTGTATCTCAAATTCTCTATTTGTACCTTTAACAAAATTTCACTTATGCATACATACACGCGCACACATACATGGATGAATAGACACTTATATGTACTACATATACTATGTACATTAGGGTGGTTCAGAAACAGGTTCAAAAGATTCATTTAGGTATGCAAAGACACTAGTTAAAATCTTAGATTTCAATATTAATATTTAGGGGTGGCTCATCGTACTTTTCGATTTTCCATAAGAATATCATAGGAAAAATGTTGTTTGCTTCTTATAATTTTTATAACTAGCTAACGAAGCGTCGTACAACAAATCTAAAGACATATTTTTGTAGGAAATTGTATGCACTACAAAAAAGGTGTCTTGTCAAAAATTTCGTAAAACTAACTGTGTCAAAGTTACATCCAGTCAAAAGTTGAGTTACCTATAATTTGACCTTTTTTGAATATTATAGCGTAACTACCGGTCTTATAAAAAAGTGTACGTGAGTTTTTTTTGTAAAGCATACACTCGACTTTAAATAGATGATAACTGATAATTGATTTTTGCAACAATGAAAAAAAACTATCTTTTACCATTGAAAAAAAAAAAAATAATAATAAAACGAGAAAAACAATTTCAGAGCAGATTTCTGCTAAAGATCTTTTTAAAGTGTACAATTTTTTCATTGTTGCAAAAATGAATTATCGGTTATCATCTATTTAAAGTAAAATGTACGCTTGACAAAAAAAATCTTGCGCACTTTTTTTATGGGACCGGTAGCTGCGCTATAAAATTCAGAAAAGGTCAAATTATAGGTAACTCAACCTTTGACAGGCTTCAACTTTGACACAGTTAGTTTTACGAAATTTTGACAAGAGACCTTTTTTGTAGTGCATTCAATTTCCTACAAAAATATGTATTTAGATTTTTTGTACGACGCTTCGTTAGCTAGTTATAACAACTATAAGAAGCAAACAACATTTTTCCTATGATATTCTTATGGAAAATCGAAAAGTACGATGAGCCACCCCTAAATATTAATATTAAAATCTAAAATTTTAACTGGTTTCTTTGTATACCTAATTAAAACTTTTGAACTTGTCTGGAAGAAAAAAAAAAAAATATTATTTTTCTGAATCACCCTAATATATATACATATATAGTGAAAGGCGGTAAGAATAAAAACACAACTATCGCGGTTCCCACTTGACACTTACCTTCATCACTCTTCGAAATTAATTGTTAGATGTGAACAATGCTGAATATATATATATATATATATATATATATATACATATACATATATACCTGCACACACACAGAATTTTTGATGAGAATAAAATTAGTAATTACAAAATTGTAAATCTGTATTTTGGCAAAGGAGCGGGAAGAAAAAAAAAAGAAAAAAGAAAAAAAAAACAAATTTAAATCGTTGTTTGAAATAAAGTAGGAATTAATCGAAAACGTTTCAATTGAAAGAAAAATAATCAAATCTGATAAAAATAAACATTTCGAACGTAAAATTCGTCCGATTATTGTATATTATAAATTTTATAACACTATCATTATTAAATTATAACGAAAACAACTCACGTTAATACTCGAGTAATGATGCACACATACGTTATACATACACGGTCTATGACATCTAAAACCGACAATTAACCTCGTACGATAATGCAGGCCTGTATTTTTTTTTTTTTTTTATCTTGATTTTATCCACGTAATAATATACCCGTAACAAACCACCTTTAATGTGTGAAGATTAATAGCAAACGATATATATTTTAAGGATCGAACGACGATCGCGAAATCCTCTTTGATTACGTAGTGATTTTTTTTTCACGACAACGTTAAACATTGTTTGACAAAAAAAAAAAAAAAAAAAATAAATCAAGAAACAGCGAAATCAAATCGCAGTTTCCATAATTGTTATTTTATAAAATTTTTCGTTTCACTTTTCCTATATACTGCGAATTTTAAGTACCTATTCTGTTTGTTGAAGAAATTTGTTGAAAAAAAAAAAAAATCGTACTTGTAATATTCCGACTTTCAGAAATCGAAATATCTAGTTGTAGATCAACGAGAGATTGTTGTTTACAAAAAAAAAATTATATTAAAAACGTCACGATTAGTTAGTCAAAGCTTGCTCGCGGTTGTCGGTCGTTGATTTTGTTTTACCGCTGATCAAACGGAGATATTCGAGAACATGATGCTGAGCGAAAGCTGAAGCATTCGAGACATGATTCACAGTTCATTCATACATTGTACAACAGTCATTGAAGCAGACAGAGTTCGCGAATGTGTTCGATAAGTATAATTATTATATGAGATACGGAGTCGTTTCGAAATTTTAGCAATTCGCGATCGCTTCAAAATACTTCGTTTCTCGTGTTGTGTGACAGCAGCGAATTGGGGATGATATAAGACGATTTTTTTGGTTTTTTATTTCATTTTTCAACTTGCGAAATAAAAATTTTTCATCCATGTATATACGTAAATTCAATCGCTTCTAAAAAGGTTTATCGCTATACTGAAATCAGATTATAGGTAATGATTATGGATTGTAAAATTGCTAAGATTTCTATTGTTATCAATTAATTTTAACCGATGAACAAAAGGTTATGATTTTCAGAATCTTGCAAATCGATTTATCACAATCAAAATGTTTGTTTCAAGTAGCTACGTGTTGAATCAATGCTTGCGAATAAATGAAAAATCCCAATTCAAATACTTTATTTTTCGGTAAATAATATATTTTTCAGGATTCAATCCGATGAATTTCATTGGAAAGTAAAACAAGAAAAAAACAATAAAAAAAAACAAAAGCAATATCAATCCCCAATTCGTGTCAAGTTCGAAGATAATTGAAGCGACGAAGCGAATTGAGAGTTAGATGAACAATTTTGAAGAAGAGATAAAAAAAAAACGAGAAAAACAAACAAATCGCGTGAATTTTTTTAAGATTGTATAAAAGAAATAAAAAATTAAATTATATTTAAAATATCTGTGATGTAAAAAGAAGAAAAAGGAAAAGAAGTGAAATAAAAAAAAAAAAAATTAAAAAAAAAAGGCAAGACGAGAAAAATAATGAAAAATGAAAATTAACCAAATTTTGATGTATATTTTTCACAACAAAGGAGTAAAGAGAAGAAAGAAAAAAAAAAAAACATAGAAAAAGAAAAATTTAAGGATAAATGAAAAATATAATTACTACATTGTAACCAGCTAGTGTATATTATATGTATGAGATTATATATATATATATATATATATATATATATATAAATGATAATAATATCGGATAATTATTACGATGATTATTATTGATTTATAATACTAGATAAAATTATACAAGACGGGGTCCACGCTGGTGGTGATGGGACGAAACCAAGATGGCAGGATTCGCGTTTTTTTTTTGTTTCTTTTTTTTTTTTTACGTTTCCGCAATTCCCAGTTTTTCAAACAATTAATCGTATCTATTTCCTGTTCAATCCAATTATCTGTATTCAACGACAATTATACATGTAATGCGCGGTTTGAGAGGTATCGAAATACGTGTCGACAAAAAAAAAAAAAAAAAAATGAATACGCGTTGAAATCTTAACGTTTAATCTTTCTTCTTTCTTCTTTCATTATCCATTTCCTGACACTAAGTTTTCCTTACACACGTACTTGCGAATTTTCATTAGTTCATTTCTTTGTTTCACCATTTACTTGATCGTGAAATAATAACTAGATAGATGTGTATATGATTCACCGAAATTTACGCCTCGTTTTAGTTAATCAATAATCATCATCATCATCATCGTCATTATAATTATTATCATTATTATTATTATTATTATTATTATTATTATTATTATTATTATTATTACCGTTATAATTATTATTGTTATCGTTAACGATGAACTGAAATAGGTACAAATAATAACGGTGAAATAAATACGCGCATAGTTGGCCTGTTTGGTCCTGAAACTGCTCAAAAATCAGCTACCTTACAATATCGTCGTGTTTGGTACGGTTTAATTATGACGGCTCTATATTAGGCCAGATCCGATGGTCCGATGTTTTTTTTTTTTTTTTAATCCCAACGCGAAAACTTCAATCGTTACGAGGTGATTCTCATTTCCCTGTATTTCCCCGACTCGAATGTATTTCTAGGCGGTTATTCCCAATTCGACGATTAACGACGAAGGTGAACCAAAAAAGTTTCGAAAAAATCAGGAAAAACCAAAAAAAAAAAAAAAAAAAAAAAAAACACAACCGTTTCCGACGTCACGCGGTTAAATAAAAATACGCGGTTGGAAGAATGAAAATAGCAACGAGGCATTGGATCTGTCATAAGAGCAGAGGAAGTAAATGGTCTAAGCAGTTCCAAATTGTGCCCAAGTTTCAAACGTAAGTTAGGAAGGTTTTTCTTTTCTTTTCTTTTTTTTTTCTGTTTTTGTATTTACTTTTCTTTGTTTTTTCAACCAACTTTACTCAAACACACAACAGAAACGAACGATACGAAACAATCACTGGAATCCGAATAGCAAAAAAAGGAACGAAAAACAAAAGTAACGGTCGTTTAGTTGAAACACAAACTAACGGAAAAAAAAATTATACAATTAAATCTATATATCATACATATATATATACATATATATATATATATCATCATCTCATTTTTTTTTATATATACATGTATATATAATATATGCAAGTACGTACCTCTACATTCCAGGGCTATCAGGCTGCGCCATCTTGGATTCAATTTTCGTTTCCGTTTTGTCGAATAAGTGCAATTAGGTATATATATATATATATGTGTGTGTGCGTGTGTGTGTGTGTGCATGTGTATATATTACACATTATATATTACACTATATATAATATAATAATCAAAGAATAACGATAATAACAATAATAACAATAATAATGAATAAACGAATGAAAATGTAAAAAATCTTTTTAACAAAGTTAAAAAAGTCTTATATACATGTATACGTGATATTGTAACACCTAATGAAGATATTGGTTCCAGAGTGAAAACTTGCATTTTATCAAATTCCGTATAATGATTGCAGTCATCGATATTATCAGTTTCATTCCGATCGATGAACGTCGAGATTTTCGAATCGAGACCTAATTCATTACATTCGCAATTAGTGTAAAATTCCGGCGTAAATTTGATGATAAATTTTACAGCAATCGATATTACTACATTTATCGTTATTATTATTATTATTATTATTATTATTATTATTATTATTATTATTATTATTATTATTATTATTATTATTATTATTATTATTATTATTATTGTAAGTATTTTTATTATTACGATTATTATTGTCGTAATTATTATTCCTATTATTATCCTCATTGTGGTATCGGCGTGTTTAAGTTTGTTCGAATTTTTATACGTCTATTATTACACGATAAGGAATAAATTTTCTATATCGTTTGTTAGTCGAAATCTTGGTACCTTCCAATTGGCTTTAAACTTAACTAGGATCTAGTCATTCAATGACTCTAAAAATTAATAAAATTTAAAAATCGGTAGCAAGAACAACAACAACAACAACAACAACCAAAAGTAATTTAAAAAGAAAAAACATCAAGAATGTTGCAAATTAGTTTTATCATTAATTATGTGACGTAATTATTGAGGCATGTTTACGAGACAAATCTACACCCGCACACAATTTATTGTCATTGGAATTGAATTGTGTGCGCAGTGCTTTTTTCACGAAAATTATGATCATTGAATTATTGTCGCGATGAAAACTTTCACGATTAAATTCGTCGTTGCGATTTCCTCTTCGTTCGTGAAATTTCTTTCCAGGATTTTTTGGAAACATTCCATTTTACTACCGCTTGGCTATAATTTCTTGCCTTTCATCGTGTTCGACGAAAATAAATTTAACGTTTTCGAATTTGTAAGCGAAGAAAAAAAAAACAAAAAAACAAAAGAAAACCGACAAATTTATTACCAATCTCAAATTCAAACAATCCTTTGGGTGAAATTAATTTTCTACAACAATAATTCGTGAACCCTGTTGAGAAAATGAAACGACGCAACGATCCTGCCTCATTATTTGTTTCGATCAAAAGTTTTACTCGTGCAAAAGCGCTTTTGTTGTTTGTACCGTGTTTTCTATACATACATAATGTTCAATCTATAGTCTACGTAAAAAATATAATATAATTAATAATTATACGCATAAATACGTATACACTTATGTATGAAAACAAAACCATGGGAAATTTTTCGAATTTTCTATTAAACTTGTAAAATCAAAGTTTTTGAAAATAGTCGGAATCGTTACATTTGCGTTATCACTACGTCGTATTCAAAAACTACACGAGTCACGTAAGAAATTTTTTTTTTTTTTTTGATTTTTCATCTTTTTCTTCCTGTTTTTAGTGTTATATTTGAATGAGTAAATTTTGATTATTTACATAGAATAATAACAAAAATCTTCATTTATTACTCATGAAGATTCTTTTTGTCTCTTTTTGCGTTGACAAAAGCAAAAGCTTATAAATAATAAACGATTATTTTGGTCATCATTCGACGAACGAAACCAAAATTTATTTATTCAAGTATAAACTCCAAAAATGAAATTTCTTTTTCGTTGACCAGTGATCGATTATTATTTTTGTATAAAAATAATTCAAATGCGAAAGTAAAGTTTGTTTAATTTTTATTTACAATATAAATGTTTGACGAAATGGGCAATTTTTTTATTCTTCTTTTTTTTTCAAATCCGTAATGTCGTTCTGGTTTCTACAAAAGCAAAACTTCATCTAATAAAAACTATTTTATCATTCATTTCTTACGCGGAAGAAATGAAAATTTGTAGTTTTTCTTTATTTCTCTTTTCGGTCGTCTGACCTTCCTGACTTCCGTTATATTT
This sequence comes from Neodiprion lecontei, assembly GCF_021901455.1. Classification (NCBI taxonomy): domain Eukaryota; kingdom Metazoa; phylum Arthropoda; class Insecta; order Hymenoptera; family Diprionidae; genus Neodiprion; species Neodiprion lecontei. The sequence continues at coordinate 4,074,410 of NC_060262.1, forward strand.
AAAGAACATGAATAGTTTTTGTTTTTTTTTTTTTTTTTCTTCAACGGTCCTTTTTCATTCGTTCTAAAATCCTGATTTTTTATATTCTACGTGCACCTGTATATACGTATATATGCATACAATTTACCTCCACGCTAATCAACATGTACGATAAATATATATATACTATGTAGAACGTAAGATGTGAAACAGAATATTTTACAAATACCGGAAGTTAAAAATCATCGCGGCTATGTTTCGTATACCCCTCGTTTCCCCCGTCCCCCTCGCCCCTTAACCAGTATAAGGACAAAAATTACCCTCGCAAAAAAATAATCAACCAAAAAAAAAAAAAAAAAAGAAAATACTCCACAATAACGACCATCACCTGCACCCTTCGTTATAAATAATGTATAATATTCATTACCTACAAAATACAAAATATGATACACACACACACACACACACACAAAATCACACAAACACACAGAATTACACACAGTCTGCTCTCAGCTCTACAGCGATTTACATCATCCATATAAATGAATCGATTCCGTACAGTTTTATCTTAATACCGCCATCGGTTTTTCATCTCAGAATAAGAAAATATTTTTTTGTTTATTTCTTGTTTATTTGTAGATTTTTTTTTTTTCACCCCATCCGCGCAATACATTCTTAATCCAATGGAAAGAAATGAGAACGAGGTATGAAACAATTGTTCATAAATTACTTGGGAAACATATTTCGCCTACAATTATGTATCGTGCATAATTATTTTGTTCCGATTCAAGTGATTGCGTATAAATACATGTTATGTATAGTTTCGGAACGGAACGTGACCAATAAAACAGCATATCATCGTATATATATATATATATATATTTATACAAACATCGACCAGGATAAATTCAATCTAATCGTAATTAGTTTTCTGATAATCGGTGGGGTGAAAAACCGATGGCCGTACGAAACGTCGAGGGTTCGACGACTCGCCCCGACGAATAAAATAAATATTGTAACGATAACAATAATATATAATACCGGCAAAACAACTATACGTTGGGGGGAAAAAAAAAATAGTGGCATTCGTTTATGTAGCGGAATCGTTGATTCGGTGAATCTAATTTCAATGTTTCTGGGCAAAATTTTTTCCGCCTTATTGCGCGAATGTTTTCTTTTCTTTTTTATAAGAAAAGAAAAAGGAGCGTCAATGATTGGACGAATTTTTGTCCGAAATAAACAAAAGACGAATGTTGTTATTTATTTTTATTTTTCCTCAGCGTGTATCATACATGTATTGTAACCGTAATACAACACAGTAACGATAGAAAATTTTTATTAGACCGTTTTTACAACTGTTTAAGTGGATTTTAACGGTTCAAAGATGATAAAATGCGCAGTCTCGCAAAAAGTACGTAATATAATGTATCATACATCGTATCGTACAGCGAATTACAAAAACTGCAAAAAATTCAATATCTCTCTCTATATATGTATGTATATATTAAGTAACAATTGATATAATATAGAAATAAATTTAGTAATCAGGATCGTTGAGTATTAATTGATGATTTCGAAAATTTTCACACACGGTCATGTTTCATACTGGAATAATTTATTTTTACGAATTTTGTTCCCCTCTTACCTTTCGACACTTGTTATTTTACTTTTCGCAATATCAAATTTCCACCATATTTTTGAAAAAGACCTGTGAATTGAAAGAAAATACCGGAGAATATTGTTTTGTTGATTAATTTTGCATTAAAAATCAATACATAATACATACATAGTTCATACATATTATATATATATATATATATATATATATATATATATATATATATATATATATATATATATATATTATGTATATCTATTATGTACAATATTGGATACAGATGTTATTATTGACGTGTGTTGAAAAGGGAAAAAAAAAAGTTTTACCGAAAATAATTAATAACAATATTACTATAACAACAATTGCTAACGATAATAATGATGATGTGTAAAAAAAAAAAACAAAAAAAAAACAAAAAAAAAAACAAAAACAAAGGGGGGATGAAAACAAAATTACTATATTATATACTATACATATATATTATTACTATGAAGAAGTAAAATCAAAATAACATTCCAACCGTCAATGTGCCACACAATTTTTTATATTCTCTTAAACTGATATCGTAATTTTGTCGTGTAAAAACTGCAGTTCAGTATATAATATTATGATGTTACGAGTATTTAGCGAGAGAAGAGTAATAAAATAATGAAATAGTGAAACGAGACGAAGAAAGCTAATTCGTTTAATATGTTTAACTGATCGTACGATTCGCCTCTAGAGAGAGAGAGAGAGAGAGAGAGAGAGAGAAAAAATAAAAATAAAAAAACGAAAAATAAAAAAAAAAAAAAAACCAAACGAGATAATACGAAATTTACGAGATTTTTCTATTTTACTTTCTAATTTGAAACATGTTCTCCGACTTGTTTCTCATTTCCAACCTTATCACATGGAGAATGCAATTTTTCGTGAGAAGAGAAAAAAAAATATATATTTCAACGACTAAAAACCAATAAAATAGAAAAGAAAAATCTCACCTCTCTTCTTCGCCTCAAGTTGTGCAAAGTTTAGTGAAAGAAAACGACAGATAACGTGTAATAAAATCAATTTCAGAAATCGATTGAGATTTGTATGACTATAATTACATGCGGCATTCCATGGCCAATGTTGCGAATCGGGATAGCGAACAAAAAAAAATAAAAAATTTGCATACGATCCGATCCATAAGTAGAATGACGATCTTCAAACATGGATCTAATTGTAAGAATTGATCGCCAATTTGAGAGACGTTTGCGCTAATGCTTGGAATCCGCATTAAAATTTCAACAATATTGATATAAATGATTGAAATAAAAAAACAAAAAAAAAAAATGATAATTGAAAAAAAAATAACAACAATAATCACCATAATAGTACTTAGTGGAATAATTATAACGATAATAATAATAATAATAACAGTAATAATAAAAAATAATAATAACGATAATGATAATGATAATGATAATATCAACAACAACAATAATAATAATAATATTAATGTTAATAGTAATAACAATAGAATTAAATAATTTACCGAAGGGAAGTGAGAAAAAAATTATAATTACTATTCGTGACATTTTGGGCATTATGTACTACGTATATACATATATATATATGCATATATATATATATATGTGAAATTGCCTCATTAAAGCGTGTGTATATATATATGTATAATATTATTATTATTATTACTATTATTATTATATATACATATTATATAATGACAGAGAGTAAATATCAGAAGAGCGGTGATCGAAGCACCATAAATAAGTGATAATTTATGTAACGATATTTGAAAATCTATATACCTATATACATATAAGATGTATATGATATTATATTATTATCTATGATGATATAATTGGTGAATAATAATATCGAATGAGAGTGACAAATTTTGAAAGGGTGCCGCTTTTCTTTTCTTTTCTTTTTTTTTCTTCTATTTGACAACTTCACCGAATTTGCATTATGTACGTATGTATATTGTACACGTATATACACGCATGTGCGAATCGTAACGTTTATCGATGGTATGTGTATAATACAAAACTCATCATAGTATATATATATATATCATCTATGCACTCCGCATACGTAGAATAGAAGAGAGAAAAAACGAAATACGGAAAACAAGCGAAAGAAAAAAAAAAAAAAAACAATCGACATTGTCAGGATCAAAGGATATTTTTCAACGAAAAGGTGACGCGCGAGCGATGAGAACTCTGAATTGAAATTAAAAAAAAAAAAAAAAATTCATGGCAAAACTTTTGTTTCATCTCAAAAACAAAGAAGAAAAGTATGAAGTATAAATATAAAACCGTATATAAGTATAATACATACGTGTATACACACACACGAACACACACACAGTCACACTTGCCTACGTCAAATTATCAATATTGTATCTAACAATAAAAATATATGCGCGCGGTGATGACATAACGAAGTATTTGGTATGATAAACGACGATAATATTCGTTTGTTGATTGATCGAGTAAAAATTGAGTTGAAAAAAAGAAAAAAGAGAAAACCACCAACAAAGATTTTTTTGGTGACGCGTAAATAGATGATTATTTATTCATATACATTCTTCACACATACACACACACACACACACCAAGTATTCACATTTCAAACGTAATAGGAAAGAAAGACGAATCGGAATTAAAGGGGGGAAAACAACCCATCAAGCTATGCATTTTAGTAAAAAATGTGATGACTTTTAATTTTATTTATTTTTATTTTTTTTATCGTTTTCTCTTTTTATAGTTTTGTTCTCCAAGTGTGAAACGACTTTTTACATCATTCAATTGTATCACTAGGACCTGCGACAAGCGCCGTGGTCGCGTCGCGTTCGTCATTGCGGCGTGACGTCACGCACAGCGTAAATCCAAAAATACGGTACTTACACATTTTAGCCATACGCGTGTACAATAGGAAAATGAAATATGTATATATTTGTACATGTATATGTATACACATGTGTGTATGTATGTTTGCTTGTATGTAAATTATACATAAAATTGTAAGACGAACAGGCATGTTGTTAAAGTGTGATTGAAAAAATTTTCTCAACCGATAATCATCGTTGTTAAAATTACTTTCTTCATCACGATTCGTCGTTTTAATTATTATCTCATTGTATTGTATGCGACATAAGGTAAAACATGTACGCACGTATGATTCATACATACATTTGTACGTATACCGGGGCAATCTCTTGAAACTTGAAAATGAACCGCGCACGCGCGAGTTTTATCGGCTATTCTCGCAGGCTGGCCAACCAAAGTTTTCAGCCGTCAAACTGTTTCTGCCGGCGATGTGGTTGATACGATTTTTCGAGGTTAGAATCTCGAATAATCGAGGCAATGACTCGGAAAGGTTTGGGAAGCATTTGTTATCGGGTCGGAAAGTTGATTCTTCAAAGAACGGTCGGAATTCAACGCTTCTGCTCTTTGAAAATTCAAACGTATACATTTTGCGTAGGTTGGCCGGCCTGCATCGCGGACAAGAATATCGCCGCGGGAAGATTTCGCCGACCAATGAGATTTAATTATTTTGCGCATGCGCGGTTCATTTTCAACTCTCAAGATATTGTCCCGGTACATATATATATATATATATATATATATATATAAATACGTAAAACACGTATGGACTTACGTACAAAGGTATGCTTTTATGAATAGATTCATCGATCCGTATTATAAATACACACACATTTACCCGATTGTTTTTTTTTTTCATTTCGTTACTGTCATTTTATAACAAATACTATGAAATTATTCATGCGAATAGAGAGAAGAGAAAAATGAAATTAACCAAACCAATGAAATTGGATTTGTTGAAAATCACGTTATTAATAGTATTGTTGGGGTATACTTGTTACGTGGCTATCAAGCCATTAGGCATTAAACACAACCACACACACACACACACACACACACACACAAAAATACACATCGATGAAGATGATATCATATGTATTATATATACTAAACATAAAACCATGTATGTATATACATGCATTGAACTGTACGACAGAGTATACAAGCTTTATTATTATTTTTATTATTATTATTATCATCATAACCATTATCAATATAATCACTGTCATTTTGTAACATATGGTGTAAGAATTGTTGCGTATACTCATAACACGTATCCCCCCCCCTCACATAACATTTTCGCTTTATTACGAAAGACTAATTCATTATTATTATTATCATCATCATCATCATGATCATCGTCATCATCGTTGCGATTCTTATTAATATTATGATTATTATTATTACTGTTGTTGAAACGTTACGTTGTCATCGTCATTATTTTAGAGTTACGTATGTATGTATGTGTATACATATGCATATATACATGTGTGTGTATATATATATACATATATATATATATATATATGAAATGCATACGATGTACACATACGACTTATTAACGCGCGTGTAAGCACTTTTCAATACACTATTACAACTATCAACTATTTACTATTTCTTACGCATATGCAATATACATTCATATGTATATGTATATGTATATGTATGATAGTGCTACTACATTACAACTGTTATACATAATATTTTCTCATTTTCCTACAATAATAAGAATATTAATTTTTTACGCCCACCACACATTATTATACTTACATGCGCGAGACCGATTGTGCAATTTCTAGAATTATTTAACATTTAAAAAAAAAACAAAACTGAATGACAGCAAGGGAAAAGAAAGAAAATATTTTTATTTTATTTTTTCTCAATCGCTTTGAAAAGTACAACACCAACTCCATGTTCAGTTCGATATTTCATCTATTTCTTTCCTTCTTTATTTACGTATTTTTCTCTTTTTTTTTCTGAATCATTCCTGTCGAATTTTTCTTCTTGTCGAATCTGGGCGCTTTATGACAGAACGCGTCTAAAATACTTGTAACTTGTGAGTTGTAAATTGCGACGGTGGAGACCAATTTCGTAGGTAAAGAGAAGAAAAGATCGCAAAAAAAAAAAAAAGACAAACTTAATTAATGACTAAATGAAAAATTGAATTAAATTAAAGTATAAACATGTACGTATACACATGTTTATACGTTTGTATTATAGACATTGCGTCTTTTAATCGCCCGGATTCAACGCCGTGCTGTTCAGTATCTTTGTCAAAAAAAAAAAATATTTCATACCTCGTAATTCACTTATACGTGAATTTTAGTTTTTTACAATTTTATTCTTTCAAAAAACAGTTTTGATTCCCGTTTCCTACATTATATTGTAACGTGTCTACAAGGAGAAGGAAAATTCCATATTCAGAACATTCCCTAATTTTCGAATATTTCTCAGCAAAACATTGCAATGCGTATGTAATACAATAAATTGGCGAATATCAATGACATTTTATTATTTACATTCTGTTACCGTTGAATATCGATATGTGCATGTACTATACATATATATATATATATATATGTATATATGTATACTATACATATAATATATGTATATATGTATATGTATATATGCACAATATATCTGGCATTTTTCTTGCGTATAATGCAGTAGCTAATAATTATTGTACGATGTGAAAAAACATAGAAATTATGCTTCAAAAAAAAAAAAAAAAGAAAAAGGGAACGAAATTTCAGTTAAATACAAACTACTAATAACATCGGGCAAAAATTAAAAACGTACTAAAGTGAAATTGTAAGAAAAAAAAAAGTAACAATTGTAATTTTGCCGGATAATCATCGGGTGTCGTGGATAAAATAATACAAATTTACATGCACAGTAATTATTATTATCGTTACTATCGCAACATTCGAAATTCATTCCAGAACTTCATTCCAACGTAAAATATATATATTTACACCGTATCCAATTTATATCTCGATATTGTTTACAGTATAATCATTTGAATTATTGCCGTACGATAATTAGCTATGGTTGTTATTATTATTATTAGTATTGTTGTTGTTGTTGTGTTAATTGTTCTTATCATCATCATTTTTGTTTCGTTCATGGGATTCGATTTTTCGCAAGTTGTCCTTTTTTTTTCTTTGTTCTCATGCCATTTTTTTTTTCTTCTCTTTTCTTATCTCACGTTTTCTTCCACCGATTTTATTTTCCAGTAATATTTCTATCTCTAGGCATTACGATAATCTGCAAGATTTTATCAGCCAAGTTTCGTTGAAGCAAATCGTAGATATTACAATAATGATAACGTAAAAAAAAGAATTGTACATAACTTTATTCGTTGCTGTTTTAATCATAGTTTTTCATTTCACAATGTGTAGTCTTAACGTTTAACTCACACACTTTCAAATACAATTCAGATCAGACGTACCTTTTCATACTTTTTTTTTTCCTCTTCCTCTTCTCTCAAGTCTGGTCTTACTTTTGTTTGCATTGTTTTCTCACCTCGATATGCAAAACATTTGTTTTGCAATTTCTAAGATGACGTTAAATGTCTTACGGCGGGGGAAATAAGTATACAAGAATAATACACAATGAATTACGATACGTCGTTAAACAGAATGTATTAACAACGAAACATTTACAGATTCTACTCAGAGCGTATTTCGATTCTCATTTTTTTTACTTTGTGATTTTTTTTTTGTTCCCTTTCCAATGTACATTTCACGTAAGTCAACTTTGCCTAATCCGTAAAGTCTGTAAAATCTTATACTTTCAGTGTCATGAAATGTTTTGTATATTATATAAATTTTACATCTATATTATTATTATTATTATTATTATTATTATTATTATTATTATTATTATTATTATTACCATTATTTCCATGATTATTTTTATTTTTGTTATCCAACGTTATCAGATGTGTACGTAAACTTGTAAAATTATTATAAAAAAAAATAAATAAACACACACACACACACACACACAACATTACATAACAAATACACGTTGAACATTACTTCTACAATCTTGTATGTATGATACATACACCATATATATAACTAGCATCATGGTTAGGTAGGTAGGATTTTTAACAAATATTTTTTATATTATATAAATTTATAAACATTTAATAATCAACAAAGTTAAAAGAATCACACACGCATTCAAGAAAAACATAAAATAAACAAATCACGATTACAGCAAGACCGTGTTCGTTTTTTCTCGCGTTTATTTCTTTCTTAACGGTCCTTGATTCCGGATTGCAAACAATATTATATCGATACTTGCCTGACAGTAATTATTGTTGTGAAAATTGAATGGAAAGAATATTTGTACCTTCACGCAACTGTGAAAAGTATAATAAAACGGATGTATTACGAACAAAGGGAATACCGACAACAATGACAGTTATCAAATAATTACGACGGCTGAACGCAGTTTGATATTAAAAAATCATGCGAAAAAGTATTACGACTTGAATAAACGAAAAAACAAAAAGTAAAACAAAAGAAAGAAAATATCATTTTCTTCCTTGCCATCGCATGGCGAAGAGAGAGAGAGTAAAGAAAAGAAAAGAAAAAAAAATCAAACGTACAGATTTATGAATTTATAATATACACGTAATATCGATATTCATTATTGCGAAATTGTGATAGGTCGTTTCTTGCGGGGTCCAACTTTGAAATATTTCACCTCGTAAGAAAAGAGAGAAGAAAATGGAAAAATGAAATTTTCAAAATTCTCTCTCTATGTAATTAGTATTTAATTACTGCGGCGCTGATAAACTGGGTTAAACCCTGAAGAGCGAGGATAGATTTTTAAGAATTTTTTGACGTAAGACGGTCTGTTGTTGAATACTAGTTGATTGTTGTATAAGATATGATGGTTGTGAAGTTTAATTGATACTTTTGAAGTATCGCGTTATACCTGAGCGAGAGAGAGAGAGAGAGAGAGAGAGAGAATTGATCTATCGGGAAAAAATATGCCGTTCGTTTTATCGATTAGGCAGGTGAATTTTGTCTACCTAAACAATAACAACAACCAATCGAGCGATCAAATCGCAAAATTATCGGGCACTTATAAATTTATGTGAAAAATTTTCACAAATTCAAATCCCGAATTTATCCAGTATGGCATATTTCTTTTTTTTTTTTCACTTCACTCACAATTCATTTCCCACGAAACATGTAAAACTGGCATTAGACCTGCGCGAAGTCTGATCTCAATGGGACGTGCAACGTAAAATTACCTTTTTTTTTTCCTCCTACTTTTCTATTTATTGATTTTGTCTATCGTTTATTTATTTTTTATTTTTATGTTTATTTCTTTTTTCCTCTCGGTTTTCATTTCGTGCGACGGAATAGCAATTTTTCATTGTTCAAGAAGGAAGGTAATCGCGTTGGGTATACGGTGTTTGAGAACAAGGAAACAAAAGCAAAGAATCAAAAATTAAAAAAAAAAAAAAAAAAACAAACAAACAAGTGAGAACAAAAGTTGTCGAATGCACGTCTGAGATGTCGAAACAATCAGACGGAAATGAGACTGAAATGCCAGTATTTGTGATTAAATGGCTGAGAACGATGACGAGGTGGAAGAAGTAAAAGTAGATAAAGGTATAAAATAACAAAAAAAAAAAAGAAAGAAAAAAAAACGGAAAGGAAAAGAAAAGAAAATTTCACCTAGCCTTGTGATTCTAGACAATTATTGTGTTACATAGACAATGTGGAACTGATTTTAATACGACATACACAACTTCCGACAATAAGTTGGAAACAAAATTATGAAATTATCGGACTGTAGTTGATAGGTGTAAGAACTGTACAAGGATGAAGTAAGGTAAAATAAGTAAAGAATTTCTTTTCATATTTTAAGATTAAAAACAAAAGTTATGCCAGTTGTTGACGAAACATGTAAAATTTCGTGACGTTAGGAGAGACGAGGAGAGTGAGAGAGAGAGAGAGAGAGACAGAGAGAGAGAGAGAGAGAGAGAGAGAGAGAGAGTAAGAGAAGAATAAAAAAATAAGTAAATAGAGAAAAACAAATTAAACCAAATCGCGAACATAAATAAGTGTGTATAATATATAATGTGTCCCAGTGATATAAGGTGAAAATTGGATGACGGTCGGATGGAAATTTTCCAATTGTTTATAATTGTAACTAATCAATTTTAGTTTAATTAATTTTATAACGGAGGAAATTTTTTCTTCCTCACTTACACGTATTACCTAAACACACACACACACACACACACACTTCTGCTTTATCGGTATAATTACAGTCAAAATTACCACCACGATTATTATAATATTTATATTACGATATCATGAGAGTATAGCTTAAAAAGCACGCGAGGTATAACGGGAAACGTATGATTATAATGTTTGCAGTTAGGTGGGACCAAAAATTCACTTTCTAACTCTATACGTGCATATCTAAGCAACAATTAGTAATTTAATTAATTAAATAATTCATTAAAACACCCATTACAATATGTACGTATATATATATATATATATATATATATACGTAAACGGTTATAATTTTAAAAGTGAATAATAATTCAAGGATGATTAGTTAATTTTTAATTATATATATATTAAATTCGTTATATACTGTATACGCATTTTTTATGATTCTTTTGTAACATCATCGTTATTATTATTATCATCATTATCATCATCGTCGTCGTCGTCGTCGTCGTTGTTGTCATCATAACATTTTTTATTACAATTATTATTGTATTTAGATTACATTACCTGGAACTTGAATATTATTATTTAAATTCACGTTCAAGACGTACATATTATATTATTGATGAATATTATTACGATTGTTTAGATAGCGTGTAGAACAGTACGTATGCCTATCTATAGTTATTAATTATTATTATTATTATTATTATTATTATTATTATTATTATTATTATTATTATTATTATTATTATCATCATTATTATGAGACATTTTGTTGTATTATTTTCAATAAAATCAATTAAGAAAAATAATTTTTTCACGGTTTTCGTTTATTTTCATCGCAATGCCTTTAGTAGTCAATTATCTTATTGTTAGCTTGGAAGTATAAGAAACGTATCCTTTCGTTTTCCTTTTGTCAGTTCCATTTTTCTTCTCGAACAGTCTCGGATCAAGGCTATAAGAATTGCGGCGACTTATCATGATTCAAATCAAATAAAAAAATCGTTTATCCCGCTGTCTTTACTATCGAACGCTTTGTGATATTAAAATTCAAAAAAAAAAAAAGGAAATCAAAAACACTGACTTGTTGTGAATTTTTTTTTCAAACCAATCCTGAACATGTATTCTATATAATATATCGATGTCTGTAAGAACTTATATTACATGGAACTGCGATCTCTTTATGCGGAACGATCTCGAATGAAGTTTGAAAAAAAGAAAAAAAGAAAAAAAAAACACCAAGACCCGCACAGATTTGAGATCGTAAAATCAGAAAAGAGTTTTTCTCTCATTCTGTTTCGTAATTATCGATCGATCCTTTCGGTTAACAATCGCATCTCTGTGTATTAATATATACATATATATATATTATACAATATACATAGTGCGTGTACAGCTGTACAGTTTTTAAATTCAGAACCATAAATTACACACAATCGAATACATAGATATGATATTAAAAAAATTCAAGGATTAAAATAAAATAACATATAAAATACACACAAACAAACACATATTATATACGCGATATGGGTAAGGTCGTAAGCATATTTTATTGCCTTTTCAAATATTTGGTGTGAAAGATATAAGTAATTGGTCGAAAAGGGGGTAGAGATAGAGAGAGAGAGAGAGAGAGAGAGAGAGAGAGAGAGAGAGAGAGAGAGAGAGAGAGAGAGAGAGAGAGAAAGACGGGGCCAGAAATTATTTCCACCAATTACCAAATTGTGTAAGAAAAATATCTGTTAAATAATTATATATTATATGTTCACAGAGGGAACAATTCAGTCACATAGTTATACTCAAATCTTGACAAATGCACTATATTCATTTCTCTCTGATAAAATTCCTTGTGTAAATAATGCGAACGAAGGAAAAAAATGAGAAAAAAATTAAAAAAAAAAATAAATAAATAAAAATAAAAATAAAAATGAATAGAATAGAATAAAACAATTTATATCTTGTATTTAAACGAACAAAATTTTATCTTGTACTATTTTCAAGTCTGAATAAACGGTGTGAAAATTATATGTATATATGATATATACATGTAAACATTATATCTATATGTATGTATACACGTTAGGGTGGTTCTTGTTTAAAGTGTTTTCGAAATTCCGTGGGGATATGGCGGAGATAGTTTGCAAAAACATTAAAAGAAAAAAAAAAATTTACGAGCAATCAGGAGGTTGTAGGTCAATTCAAGGTACTTAACTGCTTTTTAAGGCAGTGAATTTTTGTAATTTTATTTGAACGGGAACTCGGGCTCGACTGAATTATCATTTTTTTCCCCACCTTAACAATGCGTCGAAAAATCTGAAATTTGGTATGAGAATTCCCAATGATCACAAGTATTAGAAAAAGAGAAAAAAAAATGGGCAATTTCCAGCGATAAAAGTATCGAAATCGCAGAACGACAAAGTTGTGTTTCAAAATCGAGAATCATAATATCACCAGGGAAATTCTTCATCGAACTCACGGTTTTATTTTTTTTTAAATATTGGCCTTAATCGCATAACAATGGTACGATATTGTAATGTCCATATTTCTATAAATCCTTTAGCACGGTATTTGCGCGTAGTTTTTTTTTTTTTTTCAATTGTTTTGCAAACTTTTTCCGCCTTGTCCGCACGAAATTTCGAAAACACTCTAAATAAGGACCGCCCTGATATACATATTTGATGATACGAATAATGTGAATTTTTGGTTTCGGTGTCAGAAACGCCCCCTCCCCCCCCACCTCCCGCGACCACGGAGACTCTGTCTGTTTCATGTTTCTCAATATATTTGTATAACTGGTCGATTTAACAAGAGAGAGAAAAAAAACCAAATGAAAGAACAAAAAAAAATAAATAAGTAAATGAAAATCACGGAAAATAAGATGCAATTAAAATAAGGGAAAAAAAATACCACATTACAGTCTAACGTGTGCGCTATAATTATCTATACATATACATTATATAACTGTAAGATCGATGACTAATATTATTATAATAAAATTACTATAAATATATATATACATATGTGTGTGTGTGTGTAATATATACACAAAAAATAAGATGAAAAATAAACACGCATTACTTTATATAATATACATATGTATATCTATATATTGTACGTCGATGATGAATATATATATACATATTGTGTACACACAATAGGATTGGTGAGAATATACGGTTTTTCGCTTTGGAGTGTTATTTTCTGAAAATATTGAACTAAATGTGCAAAACGAAGAAGAAAAAAAGAAACGGAAAAAAAAAAAATGATATGAAAAAAATCTAAAAAAATATCAATAAAACCGATGAATAAAAAAAATTGAAATATTCAACCATGTATGTATATTTATTCTATTTGCCAATTGCCTGTTGCAAGGATTTATAATAATTATAAATTTGTAGTGTATTAATTTTGCGGAAGAAGAAATTTTGATGCCTGAAAAAAGAAGTGGAATTTTTGTTTTCCTTGCAAGCATATATATATGTATATGCATTTACAATGTACAGTGAAGTGCGTATGAAAATTTTGGCCATCTCGATTTCTTTTGTCTCTTTTTTCTCATCACTATTTTTATTCAAGTTAAATTTAGCTACACGAGGCGTTCAACAGGAAGAGAATTTGGCCCGCAACAAGTGCATCCTTAAGTGGCTCAAACTCCATGATCACGGTGTCGGTTTTAATTAATTTATGGAGTGCTGTAATTTCACGGGTTAAATATAATAAGACACTAATGAGCTGAATTCAACGTGAAAATTGCTGCGATTCATATCCCGTAAAAAAAAAAAGCCAGTAAATAATTCAGGGAACAATTCGAATTATCCGAAAATTGATTATTGAATCAGAATCGAGTTGTCGTTTATTTTTCGTTAATTATTTTGTTTTACTTTTGCCGTGTGAAGAATGCTGCTAATCGATCACGCATAAAGTGTAATATATAAACATAGTATAATCATGACTGTATCGCGGGCTCAAAGGCTCATTTTCAACCGAATTAGTTTAGCCTTCCCTCAAGCTACAATTTCAATCTAATCCCGCAACCCAGTCATGGCCAAAGCTAAAAATACCGGTTTGGAACGGAGAACAGAGGCTACGAACAGAATTTCGACATCTGATGAAAATCCTAAGGCTGTAAGACCTTTTAACCTTGAACAGTTACGGTCGATCTCTCATTACAGTTAATCATTCATTTTTCCAAAAATCGTCAAGCTACATAGTCTGATTTTTATATTATTCTGAAGCACTTTTGCAACTCATTGTCAGATACTAGCCGAAAGTTACGAGGGAAATGTCGACCCTTCCTCACAGCCCGTACCATTGATGAGAACTCCTGTACTCGAGGTCATTCGAACTCTACCTGAATGCTTCAACAGCATGATTAACGAATCGATTGAGTTCGAGATTGATCGTGAACTGAATGCTCGGGATTTAATCGGGTAAGTATAATTATTTACTCAAATTTGCAGTCCGAACTGAAAACAAGAATAAAAAGTAGCTTAGATTACTTTTTTGTACAACGTGGAAGTGACGTTCGTATTTCCAATTAGAACCCTCGGAAGAAAGCTCGGAATCTATGACTATCAGACTAACATGGCGACCTTTTGGCTCCTCGACGCAATTGCTCTCGAAGTAGTTCGGTGGAGCTCAGAACTCAATTCCTCAGAACTGGGTATATTAGTCAGCTGGATTGCGGGGGAGGCAAAACTCATTCAAGGTGGCTGAAGACAGCATTCGGAAAAATTCAGGGAAATTAAAATCCTGACTATTCATCGAATTTATAGACAAGCAGCTCAGTCGGACGGAATTCTTCCAGGAAATGGCTGGGTTATTTGCACTAGCATCAGACCAGATAATCGAAGGTCACTCAATGATTTACTGGGAAGAACTAACCGCCGTGGAATCGTCAAGACGAAGTGAACAGGAATCAATGAACAATGAACCGAGTTCTGTATTTCAAACGTCAAACAGGTAACCTGCATATTTGTCAGTAAAATTTAAGACAAGTGATTTGTTCGAAACCAATCAGTTCAATCTTCATTTAAAATCCCTTAGACTTTATTTTCGCTGACTGGTTTTCATTTACTGGGATGTGAAGTAACAATGCCAAGTGTTTTCATCGTATTTTATCATGAAATGTTGCAGTTCTGTTGTCCTGAACAATTCAGCAAACCACAAAAACGGGGAAATAGCAATGGTGCAGGCATCAGCCGATGGTGACATTTCGAGGGGTCGAAGAAGCCTGAATTCAAGCCAAACAGCTCGTTTGACGGTTGAAGGCTCGTTGAAAGTTCACGAAGCAATAATAGAGTCAACTTACGCAATGTTAGATCCAAAATATATATACCTCAGCTCGTAATGACCTGCAACTAAATTGTTGATCCAAAGGTTGTACCCACAGTCAAGACGTCAATGGTAATCATGAATTGCAGGTATGCCAATGCGTTTCACTACGCTACGGTGAGTGCAGCTTTTGCGAAGCCAGTGGAACTCCACACATACAAATTCCCATACACTCTACGTTTTCCGAGGCCATTGGAGCCACCGATTCCACCTCCAGTAATTAAGGAAACATCGAAGAAAAACAAGTCCGGGAAAAGTAAAGGTACGATACACGAGCTTGATCATCGGTGATAAAAAAATTGGAATCCTTTCTCGTAAATGAAGATATATTTTTCGTTTTTCAGAGAAAAAGAAACGCAGGTCTGAAACACCCGACGATATTCCACCGCCCCCAGCCCCATCAATGACAGACGAGGAAATAATCGCTGAGAAGAGAAAGTTCATCCTGCCACTCAAGGACTCCATCGAGGCGCCTCGCCTTCTTGAACGGTATGCAGAACGGCCGCCAAGCGATAATGGAAACACCAATATTGGCTCTGGTAAAAAGGGGGTTAAGGGTACAAAGGGAAAGCGTAAATGAAACTACGCGAATGTGAGAATAATGTTTGTCGTACTCGTTGCAGAGTAAATTATAAAAATAAAATATTTAACATCCACGGGGCTGATGGTAAATTTAATTGTTATCATGGTATTCATCAGTGATAAAGACCGAAAACTTCCAAAAACGTGATTCAAATGCGTTCGTTATCGCAGCCAATCGATTTCAACATCATTTTACGAATTTTAATTCTACGCCTGACGCAGCGAGCGCCTGCAACCCGCAATAACCGGTCCCGCAGCACGCTGAATTTCGCGCATGCGTCGTTACGCGTCGTTTTACACCGTGTCGGCTTGAGCGCAGCGCCTCGCGCGTCAGTTCACGGATGGCGATCGTGCGTGTCGGTGCGCGGTCGAGCGCTGTGCAATTTTAATCTTGCTTGAGCTGCACGTGTCAGTGAATTTCTGTGTACATTTCTACCGAAGTTAGATTCGTAGTTTTTCATACGAGGCCAAGATGTTGAATGCAGAAAAGTGCGTCGAACACTGTGTTTCGTTTATTTTTGCCAGTGAAATGACAAAGTTTTATTTAGCTCAGTGGAAAACTCGTGTGCAATCTTTTGAAGTGAATGTCGGAAGAACATTCAATAGAATGCAATAAGTGAAATGGTGAATTGAAACTGTGTTGAATGCAGTATAATGATGCAACGAAGCTTACGAGAAGGTAAGAAAATATCTTATTGTCAAATTTTTATTCAATAATCACGATGCAATATGACTGGATTGCACATTTCAAGCGGTATATTTGACTCTGCACATTTTTCATTCTCGTGAAGCTTGCAATGATAAAGTAGTCTAATGAATTGGTTAAAGCATATTATGGTGGGTTATGCTTACAGTAATTGAATCGTGGATTTTTTTTACAAACTTTTTTCATTTTGTAACCGATAAATGTAAGCTACATTTACAAACATGTTTTAAACTGAATCCTCGGTCTATTAATCTGTGATGATGATGGCACCCCACTCCCGACATTTGAAATTCTTGATCTCCTTCTCATCAATTGCAGTATTTAGTTTCAAAAATGTCCTCGAATTCGTCAACGCGTCTCTGGACATACCCAGCTGCCCATATTTATTCGATCCACATCCCCACATCGAGTTGTCATCTAAATAATTCATTATTTTTATACACGGAAGCGTTAAAGTTCTCATCTCTTTTAATTTCTGCAAATGGTATTAGGTATAGTAACGTCAATTTTTGCTGATAAAATGATTTTCTCACCCATCATGCAAATGGTGAACGCATTGCCGCATTGTGCCTTTTTTACCGACGCGTCAAAAGCGCGGCCATCGGTATCCATAAAATCAACCGGTTTTGGGGTTGCATAAACCTTCGTGCCTTCATCTGGAATTCCCATTTGACCCTCTGTGTTCCAACCCCACGTGTATAAATCACCCTGTGTAAAATAATCGTAGTAAATAAAAAAAGTACTGAATTTTGACGAAAAATCATTAAAAAAAAAAAAACGCTGTTCCGTCCAAAAATATTCTTCCAAACAATCATATGACGCAATCATTACATTCGTGTGGCTCATTTCACCAAATTTATTCGTGTCGAAAACATTTTTCTCATCTTTCAAATTTCACACCGCAATTGTTGTTTTATGAAATTTCGTTCGGCTTGTAAAATGACTTTTGAATAAATACCTGATCTGTGACCACTGCGCTATGCCAACCCGCAGCGGAGATCTGAACCACCTTCAGACCAGCCAGTGCCTCTATTATCGTTGGATTATCACAGTCTTCAAGGTCACCGTGCCCCAATTGACCACGGCTAAAATATAGAAATTCAACGTTTGGTCGGATAAATTTAATTTTTTCAGAAGTATAATTTTACACGATAAATGGTTTAATAGTCATTTCATGTACTAACCTTCCCATTCCCATTGAATAAACCTCTCCGTTCTCAGCCAATATAATCGTGTGATCGAAGCCGCAAGCAACGTCTGTGAATTTCACCCGCTTTGGCATGTCTACCAATATTGGAATATTGTATACTCTACCTGAAAAATGTATACAATTATCGAATGGGAGATCATTTATAGAAGTTTTTGGGAATTTTGTGTTTCCGAGGGGGATGATTGTTATATTAGGAAAAGGTTTTCAATACATTTTGAATTCTCCTATTAGGTTTGAAAAAACAACATAAACACAACAAAAAAATGTTAATACCGATTTTGAATGATAATGACAGTATTAATAACAATAGTGACAACAAGTATACAGTCATTGGCGTATTTCTAAGCATAAATGAAAAATGAGAAGTATTTGTCTAGAACGGTGAATGTAGTCCTCATAATATGCAAACATAAAAAATTAGTAAGTAAATATTTCTCATTTGAATTACCGAAATTTGTCAAGGCTACGGTGCAGCCGCCTTGAAAGATTTTCACCGTATATTCTTGATCCGAATTATCGTCAGCCGCTTGAATGAAATTTGAAACCTGTTTCCACATTTTGTCGAATACTTTGTACTGCCAAATTTCGTGCTTCACGGATAAAATTGTAATCGTTTCCTTGCCAGGAATTGCTTGTACGCATCTGCAATATGAAACTTTTCTCAGTTGAATTGCCAGAAATGAACAAATTCGGTAAAGCAGCTGAATTTTTCGCTTCGCTTTACGTTTGAAAAATTTATAATCTGCAATATTTTTCTTTCCAAACTCGTGCGAGTCGTTATTCTCATTGATCAATAAGTTTTTTTTTTATGCCTTTTATTCTACATTACTGACCCTTCCATTTCTTCCGGTAGTTTGAGTAAGACCGGAATCTTGTCAGTGACTTCAGTCGACTCATTGAGATTTATTTTACCAGAAATGAAAAGTTCCTTATCCCGCCATAAAAGAATGTAATTCCATCCTATTTCCAAATCGTCGATTCCCGTAAAGGGTACGATTGTAAATTTATCAATAACTTGTTTCACGCTCCCCTCTTCGTCGCAAAATAATTCGCTGTTGTTTAAACCAGTGTAATATATCTTCATTGTGCTGAAAAAACAAGAATTAGGCGTATAATGTTTATTATCTTGCTATTCAATTCTCAGATTCCACGGAAAAGGTTAATTAAATTAAACTCTGCATGAACCAAATTTTTATTAACATATAAATTTATGAAAGATTTAGTGGGTTTTAAATATTTAAACCCTAAAAATTCCTCATGGTAACATAATTTTGACTGTCAAAATTTAATATTCCCAATACGGCGGAAAAACAAAAGCAACAAGGTGAGAAATTTTATTTTGGCACGAGTTAAATTTGAATCTAAATTGGCATTCGAATTTTCATGATAGATTAGCAAAAAATGCTATTTTTTTTTTCACGTAAGAATACAAATTTCGACTGTTTACATGTGCTGTATATCTGAAGAATTTATCAATTATTTTAAAATTTCAAGGGTATATTTATACATATTTTAAGAATACACAGTAAGATTTTTGAAGAAAAAAATTAAATATTTTTCGAGTTACACGCGATCTCCGACGGCGCTGAAAAAAAAGGTCCTCCACTGCTGCAGTGATTCCGGCCTTCTCCGTGGATGAAACCTAAAAAAAAAAAAAAAATTCTTGTTAAACTAGAAGATATTGTCCGTACAATGACCTACCAGTTTTTTGATCTGATCAAAAATCGAATCTTGGCAGGCCAAAAACGACCAAAATTTTGGGTAAAATTCAACATTTTTTTCAAAAACGCCGCCATCTTGTCAATTTATGATTTTTTTTTTCGACCGTAGGTCATTGTACGGACAATATCTTCTGGTTCAACAAGAGTATTTTTTTTTTTAGGTTTCATCCACGGAGCAGGCCGGAATCACTGCAGCAGTGGAGGACCTTTTTTTTTTAGCGCCGTCGGAGATGGCGTGTAACTCGAAAAATATTTAATTTTTTTCTTAAAAAATTTTACTGCGTATTCTTAATATATGTATAAACATGCCCTTAAAATTTTTAAATAATTGATACAGTAGTTTTCTGTTTTTTTCTTAATTCCCAAAAATCGCCTTCTTTTTTAGGCTGTCACACTAGTCGTGTCCCTTATATGTTCGATTGGATTAAGTCTAGACGGAATTCGTGTAATCGATGGGAACGCGTGGCCTCAGAAATGAGGGTCAGCTAGTTCGTGCCAATACCGACAGATGGCGCGGCGTGTCCTGGTTACCAATGATACGGGTCAAAAACAACAGAAGGTTCACTCGGCGTCTACGCAGCGCGTGTAAGAAGCACACGAGCGTAAAAAGTAGCCACGTTCGGAGCACATATCGCAGATTTTTTTTATTACGAGTATTGACTTAACTGAGAGCGAAACTGCGGAGAAATGGTAACGTCGAATCTGAAGCCGTACTCACCACGCACACGTATTTAGTAGAGAGAATAAAACACGCAACGACTCTCAGCTTTTTGTGGTTATGATTTTTAATTTTTTTATTTATTTCTTGTTTTTTTTTCTTGTATCACTCCGTGACTATTCTATCGTTTGACATAACCTGTCGTCTTCCTTCACCCACCTCTCCGATCTCTTCTCTCACGTTATTTTAATATCTCACTTCACCGCGATAGGCGCATTTTATGCTTGTGTTTACAAATGGCGGCTTGATGCACAGTTACTCAAGTTTCAACTGCTAACCGACAGCTGCTAATCGTATATACCCTGTGTCAAAAAACACTTCTACTCTTATCGATTCCTGCACACGTGTTCTAAATACTTTGTACTTATATATGTCCATAAGTGGTTCTCATGTTATGTTTAATAAATGCAATTCTATATAATTTTTTTTTTTTTATCATCTCTTATTTATTCCTTTTTACCTTTCCCTCCGCATATATTTGAACGTTATATTTTAGACGCGATTTTAAAAATATATACTATATACATTTTTACAATTTATTATTAATTTGTACTCTGCACAAGAAACAACGAAATATTTTATTCGTAGTTAAATTTAAAAAAAAATTTTTTGACATATTTCATTGAATTTATAACATACATAATGAATTTTTTATTCGTACGTTTCGTTTGATATTGGAAAAAAAACAGAAAAAAATTTTTAAAATTGCAAGAAATAGTTTTCGACACTTGTTGATTAGAGCGAAGAAACTTTTTTTCCTAAAAAATTATCAAACCTTTTTTTATCGCTGCGATTATCATTGTTGTTATATAATTATATAATCTGCGTCGTAGAACATGAAAAAAAAAATGTTCCCCCTTACTTTCGTTAATTATTCATTATTTTTTTCGTCCAACCTTTCGATACAGCGTATTTTCCTAATCAAACAAATTATCTCCTTCGGTAAATTTTTGGCATGTTTTTATACCTCACCGACTGTCTTCTGTAACGATTTACCGAGACCTCTGTTATGACTTTATTAGAAATTTTTTTCTTGGGAAAATAGTAATTCAATATTTAGAAAATATGTTTAAAAATGAGAGATCTACAGTATAGTGATTAATAATAAAATGTGACGAATTATTTTTAGTTCAACCTTAAAATTGTGTCGAAAATTTAAAGGATTATTCGAAATTTGTATAATGTCATTAAATCCGTATCTCAGTTGAATCAGAATAATTCAAACCTCGCTATTTTCAAACTTGACGAAGATGAGGAATAACGATGTCAAGTAACTGTCGTAAAATTGGGTGCAAAAAATACAGCACTTGATTTTCTTCTTACAAATCTTTTCAATAATAGTGATACTTGAGAGAAAGGCAGGACACGCGTATTCAATTAAGCTAATACCTTAGTTCTGTTTTAAGCTAATCAAATCGACGTTAACTTACCGAGATAGCTCGGAAATAAATCTCAAACTCCAAATCAAACAGTTCCATTTGTTTGATTACGTAGAACACTTTTGCCAATTACCTGGTACATATTTTAAAATCAGCCAAGTCTTGTGATTCTGATAAAAGATGAAGAAAATTATACGTATTTGTACGATAAGTAAAAACGGTCCCGATTGTGGAAACGGGGTAGAAAGTAACGTTTGTAAAATGTTTTACAACATCTCGAAAATTGATTTCTTTCACTGCGTCGGATATTTTCTTGATGAGGTGTATATTTTTAAAAATAAAACTATATGAGAAGTGATGATGTTAGAGCGCACAATAAATGCGTGCACACGACTCGGTTGGAATTAATCACGAAAGAATTAATGAGATTTTATTGATCTTTTGTCAGCAACGTCTTATTCACAATTCAACTACGACCGGGGATTCAATTAATTCTCTTCACTGCATATTTCATGATTTGGGTTCGCTCGTTTCGATTCTCCTCTTTCTTATCGGCCCTTATCAATCATACATATTATGCATGAAAATTATAAAGTAAAATCGGTCGTAATTCGTCTCTACATTTTTTTTTTTTTCCCCAACTTTGACCAAGCCATGATAAATCGTCAATAATCGGTGTTAAACCGTCAGTCCGTCATCCGAGCGATAAGTGAGGCTGTTGATTTTTCTTGAAAAAAAAAAATAAAAACAAAAAAAGAAATGAATAAAAAATACGAAGCAGAAATTCGCGATTTCCTTTCAAATCTTATACACTCACCGTAATTTTCTCTCAAAGTTAACTCTATTCTTTGCTTAGTTGACCACATTTCAGGGGCTGCTGTCCATCCTGCGTAAGCTGCGATCGAATCCGGACAGAGAGTTGAGGCTACTTTTACTGGGTCTTGACAACGCGGGGAAAACAACGCTCCTGAAATCGTTGGCCAGTGAAGATATCACGCAGGTAAACGTCACTTTGATCCCCAAAGCCATCCGAATCCACAGCGAGACGAAAATGTCTCAGTCGGTTGCTGTGCTTCGATTTTTAAACGTTCCCATCCGCCGCACAAGCTTGAACAAAAAGTTCGGAAAGCTTATCCGTCTCGGAAATTTTAGTCCGTCACTGCTTTTACTGATCCTAAGGTAACGCCAACCCAAGGCTTCAACATAAAAAGCGTACAGAGCGAAGGGTTCAAGCTAAACGTCTGGGACATCGGCGGTGCAAAGAAGATAAGGCCGTACTGGAGAAACTACTTCGAGAACACGGACGTGCTGGTCAGTGTTTTTTCAACTGATGGAAGTCGCGTTTTTTGATAGACTATAGATTTATTTCTTCGATCATATCGTGGGTCCGGGTCGTTCTTACGATAACCAAAACCGTAACTAGTGGATCCAACTTGTTAGTTGACCCCTAAGGATGACTATCTCAGTTGTATTGTCCAACTCGTTGAACCAACTTCTTGACACCGCAGATTTACGTCGTGGACAGCGCAGATATTAAGCGACTGGACGAGACGGGGAGGGAATTGGCCGAGCTTCTGATGGAGGACAAGCTTCGCAACGTTCCTCTTCTCGTCTATGCCAACAAACAAGACCTTGCCCAGGCCGTAACTGCAGCTGAGATCGCCGAAGGACTTGGACTCCACAACATCAAGGATCGTGACTGGCAGATACAATCTTGCATCGCGACGGAAGGAAAGGGGGTCAAGGTGAGCCACAACTCCAATATTGGCCCGAAATTTGTTAGGATGCTTCGTTTGAAATTTTTCCAATCGCAACAAACGGATGGGACGACGGTTTTCTTATTGCAGGATGGTTTGGAATGGGCCTGTAAAAGCATCAAGAAAAAATAGTTACCGTTGGGTTAGAAGCTTGGAAGACACCGTTGAAGTATGCGATGCGAATTAGGACCAGGAAAAAAGGAAGCATAGAAAATCAAAAAGGAAACTTACATATCGAGAGCAACTTTTTGTTTTTCTTATTGAACAAGATTTATGGTTTTTTTTTTTTTTTTTTTTTTGCGTTACATTTATGTCGGGACTTTGTTTAATATATTTACACGTACGTGGTTACACTTAAATCCGAAAGATCGAGATTGAAAAAGAGACAAAGTCAAAAGTGAATTAGAGTAAGGGTTATCTAAACACTGAATCCAACCATCAACTTACCAAAGAAAAAAAAACGATTCTAGTCATTTGATTTACTTACAATATTTTTAAAAAAATGCAACCGGTTTCGCTGTAATTTGTATTTTGAAAAATCGTCCATTCAATATATTAGACTGATATGTGAACAATATTAAAAATATGTTTTGCTGAGACTGGTTCACGGATTTTCTATCGATATATATTGAAAATTATTTGTAACATCGTGCCTCGTGAAATGTGCCTTTTTGAACGAAGCCGTTTCTTTTCTTTTTTTTTTAATAAGGCGAATAGTGAAGTATGCATGTAGAATGATCTACATAAAATTTTGAAAAAATGGAAAGGTGAAAAGTTTTTATACGTGAAAAAAGCAACAATAACTATGAATTATCTATCTATACATTTATATATATATATATATATATATTACTAGGGTGTTTCAAAATAAAAAAAATTTCGATTTTCCAACAGGCCACACCTGAAATAGTTAAATTAAAATATTAAATATCAACTAAAGAGTTGCAGAAGCATCTTACTTAAGACACAAACTGATCCGCTGACAGCTGTAAACACGAAAAAAATGTTTACCAACAATTAACCATCATAAATTCGATAAAAAGGAAAAAAAGATTAAAAATCAAATGTGCCCGATCTTCCACTCAACCGACTATGCTCACCTTTCGTCAGAATTTTTGTTTCTACCTAAACTAACTATTTCAGGTGTGGCCCGTTGGAAAAACGAAATTTTTTTTTATTTTGAACCACCCTAATATATTATATATAATAACGATTTTTAACGACAAAAATGATTGGCGAAATCGCGCCGATCCGATAAAGAAAATGCTATATAGAGCACCTATTGATCATTATATTGCACAACTTAAATAGTTAAATATACAATACAAGATGGTAGAGATTGATATAAACTATATCAAATTAGTGATAATAATACGCTATATGTAGAGAAAACATACGTACATATATAATAATAATGATAACGATAGAATTAAAAATTCTTAAAAGTATACATAAAAACAAAAGAAACAGAAAAAAATGCCTCTGATCGTTAATTTATCAACATAATACTACAACATTGTATACGCGACATTTTTCATATCGCGGATTTCATTCATGCTGTTCAATCCGCAGCTTAAGTACGGCCGAGCATTAAAATTCCCGATACGAAGATGATAAGTTAATAGGCGAACGAACAAACGGATGTACGTCTTATATGAATCATCGATAATGACACTGTCAAAGTCTTTTATCACCAGAAAACTCGTGATTCGTAAAAACATACAAGCTCGTGCTTAATTAAAGTTCACTGTGTATCGCCTCGGTTGTCACCCTGACTTCTTCTTCGTGAAAATCGCTGCAGTCGACCGGGTGCTTGGCCTGAAAATGAACAAAGAATCCCGGAATCAACTCACACCGTCAATTCGAAATTAATGTGGATAACCATTGGAACCAATCAGTTTCCCCAACTTACAAAGCAACGTTCGCTTTCGCTGACCGCCGCGTAAAGAGTCCAGAAATTTTGGCCTATTCTGTTGCTGAGGAACCAAGCGGCCGGGTAACTCGCGAACCTTGTTAGTCCTTGACGAAGCGTCGGTGACGGTTCCTTGTCCTTTTCGTTGATGACGCAGAGAATGTGGGCTGCACACTCTGGCCTTTTCGTGCCCCACTTGTAGGCTCGGTATACCTGAGGAAGTAAAATTTTGCTAACTAGTATCTCGACCAAGTGGCGGGTATGTGGAGGCAGTGATTACAGTAGCAAGAAAATCGAGCTTGTCGTTCTTAATGAGAGATCGTAAACAAGCTCACCTTTAGCAAGGGCTCGATGAAATCGTTGTTCATGGTGTTACTGAGCTTGTTGCTGAGCTCGTTGGCGTTTATGTGAGAGACGATGAATCCCTTCTGCGAAGCCAGACTGGTCAGTTCCTGAAAGTAGGCCAAAGCCGGCCTGACGTACTTTTGACTGTCTATCTTCATGTTGAGGAACCGTTTGGCCGTTGCGTCGGTAAGCCTGAAAGGAAGCATCGAATTTTAGAGAACGTAATAAGCTTGTGCCAAGTCAAATTCTGTTTGCAATACCAACCTGGACAGACTCTCCGCTGGCTTGGCAGGATCGAACATAGCGGACTTTGGGTATCCTTGGGACTTTAGGAACCCGTTTCCAACGTACTGAACGGTCGTGAGATACCGCTGTCGCGTGGCGGGGTCTGAAACGTGGGAAATCCAATCAGCAACGTAGTTCGTCAAGCTCCTGACCCACCGACGTCGAAAACTTGGATTCTCGAAGCTCTGGAATATCTTCTCGTACTGCAGACTACCGTCCTGGTTGGTCATTGTACCAACGATATTAGCCAGCCCGCTGTTTTTCCACAGAGTTTGTCCAAGCTCAGAGTTACTGAAAGAGGTAGGTTATCAGATTTTTGAAATTAAGAAAATTTCACCATTAACACTGAACGGAGACAGTCAAGCGAACGGATGACCACCACTCCTCAAGATCAGTGTACATCTGCCTTGACGATTTCGATGCTTTAACATCCACCATGACTTCAGGTGACTTCACGTAACTTCACGAGACTCTGAGCGATTTCAACTGACTTGAAGCGACTTCATGATTTGACGGAAGTGACTCTGGATGACTTTACACGACTTTTTCTCAAGGGGTGTACACCTGACTTCAGGAGTGGTTATCCCCTCGGAGTCGAGCCGCACCTAAAGTGTTCCCACATGATGTGAGCGTTCTCTAAGATCGGAGGCAGGAACCAGGAGTGTCCGGAATGGTCGTGCTTCTTGACACCGCTGCTGCCTCCGGCGGAACCATCGCCTCCAAAGTTCTGGAGCAGCATGGGTAGGAATCCCATGATACCCTCGGCGTTGGCGCCGGGATTGTCTCCCATGAACATGCTGGCCATGTTGATCATGGTCTCAAAGTCAAAGCCCCCGTTTCCCTCGCTTTCGGATTCTCGTCTGCTCCTCGATGCTCCTTTACCACTTTGCATGAAACTCTCGAGTACGCTGTTGACCAATGGATTACCTCCACCCTGGCCACCGGCACCGGCTAGAAGACTTCCGATACCGGACAAAATTTGACCGGCTCCGTTTCCGTTTCCACCTGCCAGCATCTCGTTCACCTTAAAATTTACAAGATTTGTGGTAAACAATCAACTGTCTTGTATACACATACATGTGAAGTTTCATCAAGTTTAACGAATGAAAAATAGGCTATAGACGAGTAAGCGCGCCGAAAGTGCCCCAACTCGAAATGGTTTCTGCAGGTGACCTATTGCGTTCGGTTTGTAAATGACTGACTCGTAACAAATTTAAGTCTTGTAACTCCATTTTACTCTTAGTTATCGCAAAAAAAAAAACGAGATGTTCAGTTTTTATGATATATTCGCTGTTCTTACTTGAAAAATTGTTAGAAAAATTGCAGATCCAATAGACATCTGAGCACATGTTGAGGATTTTTTTTACATTTTTCGGTAGTAAGCTCTACCTTCTAAACATTCAAGTTGCTGATTTCCGGTGGACTTAGAGAGATGCTGTGCAATTTTTTTTTTTTTAATTTTCTCCAAAGGTGCGTCATTGTTTGAAAAAATAGAAATCCAATATTTTTTTACTATCTTATGAGCATGACTTCAAGATAATTTTTTTCCACATACAGGAGTAGCACAGATCACCAAAGTGTGTAATCAGTTTGAGAGAAATTTTCTCATTGAACGTTACATTCCCAAGTTTTTGAACATTAAACTCTGCAATACAATGCTTATTTTACGAGTTTAACTTGTGTTATTGTTTGCCGCCATTAGCATTTTATCAAGTCCCGTGAGATTTTACAGATTCAACTAAACCTCGAATGACGCGAATATAAGTTCATGGATATCAAACGTGTTTACAGAATTCATTGGAATCTGAACAGTGTTGTAAACGGCATAAATAACACAGCCGTAACTTTAGCGGCGAAAATTCCCGTTACCGAGATCGTGACTAAAAAGCGTCTAATTTGGCGACGATTTCGGTGTGAATCCTCACCTGCTTTCCGGCACCGGATTGCATGAAAGCACTTGCCATGCCTTGAAGTCCTCCGACAGTTTCCTTGTCGTTAAAAAGAGCCCGAGCAGCTTCGACCAATGCGGCCGCAGCATCGCCTTCGGAATCTTCTTCGCAGGATACGAGTCCTGCGCAGAGGAAGAATATCGCTATCCTGATGATCCGCATGGTGTAAAACTGAAACAAAAACTGAGGTCACAGACTCGTCTGGGTCGAAAGGCTCGGCGGAATCTCGAGTCGAGTTCGATACGCGAATTCCGATACCTAATTTGAAGTCAAAAAGAGCGGTTTGTGGTTTTTTAGAGGCCCGAAATCGACGTCTCGGAACCGCTCGCTGCTGGCGCTTCTCGTGTCTCAGGAAGTCGTTGAGCGATTCGAATTTTTACCGTTGTTATACGCGATAGCGGGACTCGAAGTGACGACAGAGCCGCTTACGAACCACGACTAACGACCTGCTAGGTTTGTTCTGACGGACGGCTAATTAATGCAGTATAATTTCGATGGAACTGCGCTGACGAAGTCAGGTTAGGCTTAGGTCAGGAATTAGCGCCGGCTCAAGATCGGCGCGTTATTGTGCGGCGGTTAAGCGGATATCAAATTCCCGGACCTGAAAGTCGAGTTAAAGGAAAAGGAGAGAAGAGAGAGAGAGAAAGAGAAAGATAGATGACGTTTTTTTCCCCCGAGAATATACGTTTCATGCGTCAATATGAAGCAACGGTATCTTCTTAGTCATATCCGAATTTTTTAGTCATTATAAAGTTCAGCTCGGGTGGGGTATAAAAATACGAATGACCAAAAAAATCGACGGGATGAAATACCGAAAGTCAAACTAGCGACGGTTAAAGACTCAGAAACACCATAGATACGAAAACTTGTCGAAAAGTAAAAATTGAGAACGCAAAAGTGTATAAATAAATTCATTTATTAATACCGAATTATTATTTATTTATTTTTTTTTTTTTTCGTTTTGGCAAAAAGGCAAAATGTCGATTTGCGAAAATACCGAACAGTCGAAAAGCGGACTTTTCTAATCTCAGACTCGTGCCTTTGTCGAAAATCTACGAATCCAAGTTTATAAATAACGACGCGAAAGGTCAAAATCCCGGAACCTCCCAAGTACAGAATGGCCAAAATTGGACTTTGACCTTAACCCGTTCGTTCAGCGCTATCGTGTTTAATATCCACCGACGTGTTTGTTTTCCTTTTTCTGACCTTTTGGTTTATAGAAATTTTATCCTACCATCATTATTTTATTACAATATCACCGTTAGCCCACAACGACTGATTTGGTATAAAGCGTATCGTGCATGCCTATTTTCTACTCCCAACATCACAGTGCTTACATTGTCTTCTCTCTGGCACTTCGCGGGCCTGAAACGTTCGGTCGAAGATTGCTGGTCATTCAAATCGAGACTGTACACTGACCCGCGCAACTCGACCCCGCGGGACTTGTCCGCACTCAAGGAAAAAACAAAACAAAACAAAAAAAAAAAAGGCGGAATGACTGATAAATGAATTTTTATGACGATTGTTAAAAAACCAACGGATCGAAGTCAGCATTATTTTTGTTTCTTTAGTGAATATACGAAACAGGTTACGAATTTTATGAATTTTACCATACAAACTGACATTTTTGTCAGTTTCAAAATTGTCGATTAATTCAAGAAATTTTCCAAACGAATATCGAATCGCATTGCGAAGAAGAAGAGTTGGAAATTTTTTACATTCTTGGATGATTCTCCGAAAGAAAAACTTTTGTTTACTTGAAAACGATTTCTTTAAAATTTTGTTTCGTACGAAATGGAGCAAAAGTCAATTAATAAAAAATTCTAAAATCCAGCAAACTGTCCAGAATCATAATAAAAGTTGACATCAGAATCGAGGCTTGAATCCTGAAAGAAATAATTCCGCTACGCGCCCGTCACTTTCATCTTAAACATAAATAATTGGCAAAAATTTTTTGGTAAAAATTAACGAACTTTTTTTTTACTCTGAGGGGATCCGCGAAAAAAAAGTAGTAGTAAAAAGAAATTAAGATGAATGTGCATCGACGCGACAGGCAATCTGTTACACGATGCTTGGACAGGTGAGATGAGTCGTATTCACATGATTCTAAACGACATCCATACCCTGGGGATTTATTAAAAAAAATAATTGAATCGGCGCTGTAATCGAGATAAAAAACGTTGTTTTCACATAATTTTATGTCTTGTGTGGCTTGGAGTGTGATTGGCACGGATCAATTTGTTTTGCGATATTGTTGCAGTTGGAAAAAAAGTTAATGGGAAGTGATCGTGTGGGCCTTGGAGACGTGCATGCATTGTTAGACGCCAATGTAACGGTTCTCTACCAATGGCGAATTTAATGCGCACCAAATTCATCGGGTACGTGTCGATATGCGTGCTGACGATTATGTCGGTGTATAATAAATTCAGATAAAGTTTCGAAGGACGACCTTTTAAAATTTATCCGACTATCTGTAGGTGCCTATTCAACTCGAAATTGTACATAATCGAACAACTCCGCGGTACTTATTAAGCCTGCATACGCTAATCTTGATTGCCCTGTCGAACGCGTAATTTTCGAAACAAGTTCTCGATGCACGTTGTGTAATTCATACCTACGAAGTTCTAATCATCTTCTGAAATAACAGTGTTGAAATAAATGAGGCCACGTGTGAGATGGAGAGAGAGAGAGAGAGAGAGAAAGAGAGAAACGGACGGGAGAATAATTGTACTGAAAGATCCATGGCGGGCAAAATAGTTTCTTTAGAAAATTATTGCCAAAAGCAAACTTTGCTAATGTTCATAGATACGAGCCGTGAGAAAAGTGTGCGAAATATCTTTCTTGCGTATTTGCCAATCGAATATATATGACGCACGAACGTATTTTCGATACATCTAACGGTTGTTCCTCGTCCACTTCGAGTCTTGAAAAATAACGCTAATTGATTCGATGGTTGAACGTTCGCCAATTGTTCAGTTTTTCTTTTAGTTAGATAATAATTCGTAATCCTAGGATAATTTTTGATAAAACAAAAACGAGACAAATTATTGACGAGAATGATATTTTATTTATTTGTGTTCTATAGATTTATCTACCAAGTGGATTCTAACAAACTTCCATGACGTGAATAGTTGTCGGTGTGCCAAGTCAAAATGAAAACTTTAGGAACTGGAAAATGTGAAAATTGTATTTCTCTCATTTGTAAATTCGAGTATAACGAGGACGATTGGCTTACGTTTGCGTAGAGGTTATCGCAAATGCATTATGGGTAAGTGCACCCTTGTGTTAGCAGATAGCAAATACTAGTATTTCTGAAAAGTAACGTCGTTCAATAACCGGTTTCCTGTATGTATGAGTTCGTTAAAAATATAGTGCACAAAGAAAATTTCCTTATCGTTTGTCGGAATTTCTTTACCACGGCTCCAGGAGTAGGTTATGCGATATTCGAACAATTGTGTGTCATAAAAAAATACACCTTGCGGGCAAAAAAATAATTAATAACTTGCATTCAAGTTGAAATCGTTCCATAGACAGTTTTTATTGTAACGGTAAAACAAAATTTTATCGTATCACATAACTTGTGTTTGGTTATGCTAAATGAATTATTCAACAAGCCGTGTTCAAATAAAATTTATTTGCTCGAAACAAACTTGTACAAACATTTGTCCGAGTGCGGTTATTGAAACCGTTGCTTTGTCTTTTGCGAAACATATTTATATTATTTCTTTCACCGCTTCAGTTTATTTAATTTATCATTCACGTTTTTACTTTGAATATTGCTGAACAAAGTTCGTAAATATTATTCGAAAGACTTTTTGGTAACGTTACAGCGATTCGAGATATCAAGTTTTTTTCCTCCTTCAATAATTTACAAATCAGGTTATACTAATTTTTTAACTACCCAATACAACGGTCATTTGTACACAGTGCAAAATTTTAGCTGCGTGAGCATCAATGAATTTTTATCGATGATTAGAAGACTATCATTCATGCCCCTGTTCTGAATTGACTTCGATAAACGACGTAAATTAATAGCTTTCGCGGATTGCTATATCTGCAGTTGAAACTCGATGTAATTTTTACGGTGACTAGAAGTAACGTTATCTTTTCAAGTGTTACACTAATTTATTAACCACATTTTCAATTCGATTTTGAAAAATAAAGAGGAAAAATATATTGAAAGAGTCCGGTATTTTCACGTCCTTGTATAATATCTTAAGCTTGAGTTCGCGGTTGATGAAGAAAGATTTACAAATTATTCCTGCTAAAATTTATCAATTCTGTCCACAAGACCAGAGAACTTGAAAAATCTTTCATATCTGCAGTTCAAATAATGAGCCGATGAATTCTCGAAGAGCTATGCAGTTTAGGTGCACCAACGAATTGATTTTATTGTTAATTCTACTTCACAATCTCTATTAACAAACTGTTAACAACAAGAAGACTAAAAGCACAGTGAAGACTTCCGAGAGTTTTACTGATTCTTTTTCGATTCCGTCTATCCAACGATCACTGTGATATCCTATGTTGCAACTTGATATTTCACACCGCAAACTTAGATCGTCGACCGACGATTCGTAGACCAGACCTGGTATACCTTATGAAAGTCAATTCTAACCCCTTGATGAATAGCCTGGGCAAGAATGCAGTTTGGTATTCACAGTGCCGTAATAGTAGTCCAACGGTTTAGGACAAACACATAGATAATCGTATATTTTAACGAGGAATCCAAGCCTCCAGATCGTGGACATACAAACGATCCGCGAGACAAAGAGAAAGATAAAACAAACCGTGTCACCACACTCGCAAAGAGCGAAAGACACTTTTGCATCGTTAGCAGAAATGTCACATTCCAGGTGCACGCGGGGACTTTGGACCGGACCCAGGCAAAGCGTCTCGCTGTGATTGCTGGCCATCCGGTACACATGAGCCACGAACAATATTCACGCACCAAATGTCAGTGCATCCAGATTATCGCGAGACTTGAGATCCAGTCTGGCCTCTGATCGACATGTGGCGCGACTTGCTCGGTGATAACCCAACGATCAACTTACCATGAAATTTCAGGTGTTTCCTGGCACAATTTCCAAAAACGAATGATCGAACGAGCAGCAATTAATCACCCTTAATAACCGATGATCAGGACACTGTGTTACCTCCTCTATTGGGTATTTCTCATCTGTTTCGCACTGTGATTGTCGATGCACTCGAGGCAGACGAGACTAGCGCCGTGGCGATACTGACATTGAACGTGGCTCGAGCAACGGTACTTACCAGCCTACCTGGGCCCCGTAGGTATGTACCTGATGCCCAGGTTCCAGCTCTCCGAGACTCTGACGGTCGGTTCTCTCACGGCGTGAGTTTCGGACTCGCTTCTTAGGCGAGTCACTGACCCGATGAAAATTAGGGAACGGTCACTCTACTCTGCGCCGCCTCTACCTGCCTTCGATGACCATCGCGGCCAGCTACGCAAGGCACGCGCTTATTTAGTAAGAATGTGTAAATTTGTACCCGCAGTGACCGGCGCGAAATTAGCCAGAGAGAAAAAAGAGAGAGAAAGAGAAAGAGAGAGAGAGAGAGAGAGAGAGAGAGTATTTATTTGATCGCGGGGTAATACCCCCTAGCAACCATAGGCATAATATACATTATATATAATATACATAATATGGCGGTTGGTGAACAGTACCGAAATAATATAATATAAAATAATACAAAAATAAAATAAAATAAAATAAAAAAGAAAAAAAAAAAAAAAAAAAAAATAAATAAATAAAAATAGAAATAGAAATAGACACAAGCCGAATGAAAAAGCGTACATACAGAGAGGGCAGCCACATTCTGCGCGCATAACACATCGTACAGCATTCATCATACATCATACAGCATACATCATACAATACATCTGTCGATTTCAATAATTTCACACGCGTCACCCTCGCTGCACACGCTCAGCCTCTTCCGCTCGCAGATATTCTAGCAGGCCAATACGAAACACCGGCAAAGTGGACGCTGATGTGATTGACGGAGGCAAAGAGTTCCAAAGGTTAACGCCAACATACGCAAAAGACTTTTGATACGTCACCGTACGAGCCGATGGTAGGACAAGAGTGTCAGTTCGCGACGGGTCACGACGACGTGATGCATACTGACTTGGCTGAAAACAGCCATATCAAGCTGGAACCGCCACATTCGAAAATCGAAAAATTTCCTATGGAATAATTAAGGGCTAATTAGATGCTAATTAAATGCTCTATTTTCGAATTAAATGCTCCGCGTTTTTTAAAAGAAACCTGTGGCGGTGCCAGCTTGACATAAACCTGGAACCGCCACACCGAAAAAAAACGGAAAACAGCTGAAATTTCGGAAAAGCGTTAGGGTCATAATTAAAGGCTAATTAAAGGCTCTTGGAATTGCTCATCTTTAAATTAATTGCTCGGTGTTTTTTAAAAAAAACCTGTGGCGGTGCCAGCTCGATATAAACCAGACTTGAAAAAAAACGGGAACGAGGTCAAATTTCAAAAAAGTGTAAGGGTCATAATTAAAGGCTAATTAGAGGCTCCCGGAAAAACACCCGCTCGAATTAAGTGCTCCACCCCCGAGGGGTGGAAACCACCCAAAAACTAGAAAAATCCGTGTAACTCTTGGACGGAACAACTTACAGAGTTCGTTCGAGTGTTAAAATTACTCCAGAATTAGAGGCTCCCGGAAAACCACCCGCTCGAATTAAGTGCTCCACCCCCGAGGGGTGGAAACCACCCAAAAACTAGAAAAATCCGTGTAACTCTTGGACGGAACAACTTACAGAGTTCGTTCGAGTGTTAAAATTACTCCAGAATTAGAGGCTCCCGGAAAACCACCCGCTCGAATTAAGTGCTCCACCCCCGAGGGGTGGAAACCACCCAAAAACTAGAAAAATCCGTGTAACTCTTGGACGGAACAAGTTACAGAGTTCGTTCGAGTGTTAAAATTACTCCAGAATTAGAGGCTCCCGGAAAACCACCCGCTCGAATTAAGTGCTCCACCCCCGAGGGGTGGAAACCACCCAAAAACTAGAAAAATCCGTGTAACTCTTGAGCGGAACAACTTACAGAGTTCGTTCGAGTGTTAAAATTACTCCAGAATTAGAGGCTCCCGGAAAACCACCCGCTCGAATTAAGTGCTCCACCCCCGAGGGGTGGAAACCACCCAAAAACTAGAAAAATCCGTGTAACTCTTGGACGGAACAACTTACAGAGTTCGTTCGAGTGTTAAAATTACTCCAGAATTAGAGGCTCCCGGAAAACCACCCGCTCGAATTAAGTGCTCCACCCCCGAGGGGTGGAAACCACCCAAAAACTAGAAAAATCCGTGTAACTCTTGGACGGAACAACTTACAGAGTTCGTTCGAGTGTTAAAATTACTCCAGAATTAGAGGCTCCCGGAAAACCACCCGCTCGAATTAAGTGCTCCACCCCCGAGGGGTGGAAACCACCCAAAAACTAGAAAAATCCGTGTAACTCTTGGACGGAACAAGTTACAGAGTTCGTTCGAGTGTTAAAATTACTCCAGAATTAGAGGCTCCCGGAAAACCACCCGCTCGAATTAAGTGCTCCACCCCCGAGGGGTGGAAACCACCCAAAAACTAGAAAAATCCGTGTAACTCTTGAGCGGAACAACTTACAGAGTTCGTTCGAGTGTTAAAATTACTCCAGAATTAGAGGCTCCCGGAAAACCACCCGCTCGAATTAAGTGCTCCACCCCCGAGGGGTGGAAACCACCCAAAAACTAGAAAAATCCGTGTAACTCTTGAGCAGAACAACTTACAGAGTTCGTTCGAGTGTTAAAATTACTCCAGAATTAGAGGCTCCCGGAAAACCACCCGCTCGAATTAAGTGCTCCACCCCCGAGGGGTGGAAACCACCCAAAAACTAGAAAAATCCGTGTAACTCTTGAGCGGAACAACTTACAGAGTTCGTTCGAGTGTTAAAATTACTCCAGAATTAGAGGCTCCCGGAAAACCACCCGCTCGAATTAAGTGCTCCACCCCCGAGGGGTGGAAACCACCAAAAAACTAGAAAAATCCGTGTCACGCTTGGACGGAACAAGTTACAGGGTTTCTAGAGGCGTCAAAATCACTCTTCAGTCAACGACTCTCGATACACTGCCCCTACAAATCAAATGCTTCACAGTCCACCCACACGAGTGTGATTGAGACACGAACTTTACGAATCAACGTAGCAGGTGGATGAAACAGGAACCAGGATTTTCAATGCGAAAAAATGCTCGTGTCGCGTGAATTCGTTACAATTTTTGTGTCTTGTACTTTGATTTCAGCATCGTCACCAACGAACGTCATCCCAGCGCAAATGAAGCGTTGTTTTTGCAGTTATTGATTTCACTTGTGTGGATTGCAGGTGAGTGATGGAGATTATTTTCTATGTACCTTTCTTCACACTATAAACATTACTCGTCACCACCACCGACGTCACCATCACAGGAACTTAGCCCTTTCTTCTCTTTTCAGACGCTATCTAGAAAGATAGACACAATGGTCTAAATTGTGCTACAGGCTTGAGAAAGTGAGTGCGTTATATAAAGAAAACTCCTACTCCAAATTTCAAATCTTCAGAAGCTGCCAATTTTTTTTATGGCCTGGGAGTCAACGATAGCCGGGTCATTTTGGCAACATCAATTCATTTAATGAATCATCCGTGTAACGTATAATAGTAATATGAACATTCTCCAACGCACCACCGTGACGAGGGCTTACGGGAGAGCTTTATTGACGATTAAAAATCAACAAAAAAAATTCATAGACGCATAAGCGAAAGTGTTCTTACACATTGATTGGAACATAAGAATTTCACAAAATATCGTTTTCCGCCTGAATTTCACGACTGAACTCGTCTTTCACCCGTATAAGCAGGCGTAAAAAAATCTAAAAAAATTTGTATTATCAAGGATGAAATTAATTGCGATGCTTTTTTTTATAATAACAAACGCGAAAAGAATAGTGTTTCACCTATAAGATACAACGACGGTCGTCCAGGACTGTGAAACTGCGTTGGGCATGCGGCACATGAGCGACGAGGTTAGAACGCTGCATCTCTACCTGCCTTAAAGACGATCGTTGGTGTTCTGAATGATTGGAAGACCATCGTGAAGCTGTTTTTTCCATGTTATACGTTTACTCAGTGAATAAATTCAAACTCTGGCGGATAGTTGTAATAGATCTTTTACCGTAAGAATCGAGACTCAAATATACTGGTAAAATTCGCAAAATTCCACCACTTATGCGGGTGGACGACAAGCGTGTCGTGGAATCCAGGCGGAAGATGATATTTTTCTAAGTTTCTTATGTTCCATTCTCTACAAAAATATGTCTATGAATTTTCTGTACGGCGCATCGTTAGCTAGTGATGAAAATCAGAATGAGCCACAAACAATTTTCTCCCATGTAAT
This sequence comes from Neodiprion lecontei, assembly GCF_021901455.1. Taxonomy (NCBI): domain Eukaryota; kingdom Metazoa; phylum Arthropoda; class Insecta; order Hymenoptera; family Diprionidae; genus Neodiprion; species Neodiprion lecontei. Next base: position 4,112,437 of record NC_060262.1, read on the forward strand.
CCTTATGAAAAATGGAAAAGTGCAATGCGCAACCTCTTAATGTTAAGATTGAGAGCTAAAATTTTGAAAGACGTATTTTCATGCTGAAATGGAAGTTCTCAACTTGTTTGGAAGTAAAAAAAATTACTTTTTTCATACTATCTAGCTGTACATTCAAAATAGTTGTAAAATTGATTATTCGATATTATTATGAATGTGACTTATAGTTAAGACCTCAAGAAACAAGAAGATATTTTTTTAGTATTTTGGGTATTATAAAGTTTTAAGTGGTTTAATGTGCCGCGAATGCAAACGGCTCATGTTTACCTTTGGTGAGGTACGAAAAAACGGAGTATGGTTTCAGGATGAGGGCTTACATAGCTTTACAGCACATGATGTGAATGCAAATATGTCGATATATTGTCGATTGATGTTCCCAACACAGAAGAAAAGTTAAAAATGGCAGTTTTGATTATTTCAAAAACTCTTGCAATTGAAATATTTCCCGAGATGTGCGATGCCATGATGGCTAACATCACGGTCGCCTACACACAATCCACATTCTACTGAAATCATACATGCTGTGAGTACCAATAGCTATTTTGTTGAGTAAAAATGATTTTTGCCTACCGATGAGATTTAATATTAACAATGTGTACTTATAACCAATTACCGGCGAATAAAATTGATGAGTTTTTGATACATAATGGAATTTAACACAGGTCAATTAAATGAATTTACTCGAAGCGCTTGCGCATTGACAAGCTTTTTTTGCTAATTGTCGAAATACCCTCTATTCGCCTGCATTTTTGTGATTATGATAAAGTCATATTTTATTATTATTATTTTTATTATTAATTATCACTGATTTACGATTCTGATTAATGGGTGGATTCAATTCAATGGATCAGGGGCGATATCGTCAGAAATGAACCGAGTCAACGTAGGGTGAAATATGGTTTGGATGACTGTGACTGGCTTATACGGGCAGAATACATTATCGCAACAAATTTGTGAGCGATGAAAAATTTTCAGCAATGTTGACACCTTATCCAATAGCACTGCATTTTTATGCACCAGCACGAAGTTACGGACAAAACCAGAAATTACTCTATTTAAAATAGTCTCGGGAATCATGGATTGAAAAGGGGTATCGTGATTCCTGATAGCGACGAAGTAGTGAACTATACTGGGAAACAGTCCCGTGAAACTTGAATTATTTTGTACTACTGAGAGAGCAGAATAATCGGTTTGATCGTTGACAAAACATGAAATCAACTGAACACTTGAAAATTTTGCGTACCCTGAAATTCACTCAAATTTCTCTGCTGATTTTTACAGGGCTTGTGTTGTTGGAAATTATTCTGTTATCAGAGACAATTCAATAATTCACTGTTTTGAAGTGACCGAAATCTGGTAATTGGAATGGATTACTTCGACTTGAATGGATTTTCTGTGACACAGGCTTTTGAACTGTCCAGCGGAGAGCCTATGAATAGGAAATCAATGTAACGCCTCTAAGAACCCTCTAACTTGTTCCGTCTGAGTGTTACACCGATTTTTTGAGTTTTTTGGTGGTTTCCACCCCTCGGGGGTGGAGCACTTAATTCGAGCGGGTGGTTTTCCGGGAGCCTCTAATTCTGGAGTAATTTTAACACTCGAACGAACTCTGTAAGTTGTTCCGTCCAAGAGTTACACGGATTTTTCTAGTTTTTGGGTGGTTTCCACCCCTCGGGGGTGGAGCACTTAATTCGAGCGGGTGGTTTTCCGGGAGCCTCTAATTCTGGAGTAATTTTAACACTCGAACGAACTCTGTAAGTTGTTCCGCTCAAGAGTTACACGGATTTTTCTAGTTTTTGGGTGGTTTCCACCCCTCGGGGGTGGAGCACTTAATTCGAGCGGGTGGTTTTCCGGGAGCCTCTAATTCTGGAGTAATTTTAACACTCGAACGAACTCTGTAAGTTGTTCCGTCCAAGAGTTACACGGATTTTTCTAGTTTTTGGGTGGTTTCCACCCCTCGGGGGTGGAGCACTTAATTCGAGCGGGTGGTTTTCCGGGAGCCTCTAATTCTGGAGTAATTTTAACACTCGAACGAACTCTGTAACTTGTTCCGTCCAAGAGTTACACGGATTTTTCTAGTTTTTGGGTGGTTTCCACCCCTCGGGGGTGGAGCACTTAATTCGAGCGGGTGGTTTTCCGGGAGCCTCTAATTCTGGAGTAATTTTAACACTCGAACGAACTCTGTAAGTTGTTCCGTCCAAGAGTTACACGGATTTTTCTAGTTTTTGGGTGGTTTCCACCCCTCGGGGGTGGAGCACTTAATTCGAGCGGGTGGTTTTCCGGGAGCCTCTAATTCTGGAGTAATTTTAACACTCGAACGAACTCTGTAAGTTGTTCCGTCCAAGAGTTACACGGATTTTTCTAGTTTTTGGGTGGTTTCCACCCCTCGGGGGTGGAGCACTTAATTCGAGCGGGTGTTTTTCCGGGAGCCTCTAATTAGCCTTTAATTATGACCCTTACACTTTTTTGAAATTTGACCTCGTTCCCGTTTTTTTTCAAGTCTGGTTTATATCGAGCTGGCACCGCCACAGGTTTTTTTTAAAAAACACCGAGCAATTAATTTAAAGATGAGCAATTCCAAGAGCCTTTAATTAGCCTTTAATTATGACCCTAACGCTTTTCCGAAATTTCAGCTGTTTTCCGTTTTTTTTCGGTGTGGCGGTTCCAGGTTTATGTCAAGCTGGCACCGCCACAGGTTTCTTTTAAAAAACGCGGAGCATTTAATTCGAAAATAGAGCATTTAATTAGCATCTAATTAGCCCTTAATTATTCCATAGGAAATTTTTCGATTTTCGAATGTGGCGGTTCCAGCTTGATATGGCGGCTGAAAACAGTCGAATAGGCCAGGAAGCCCTTCATGTATGGCCTTATAGAAAATGCAACCAATGATGTACAATCGGCGATCGCGCATGGTGAGCCAGCCGAGCCTTCGTCGAAAGTCAGATATGTGCACAAACCGCGTTTGACGAAAAACATAGCGCACACAATTGTTGAGCGCAACAGAAATTTTTCTATCTAAGCCTTCGGAAAGGTTAGAGAGAGAGAGAGAGAGAGAGAAAGGCGTTTATTTAAGAATGTCCTGGAGTGGTGAGCCCCCTAGGGACAACTCCGGTGTACAATGAATGGTACTTACTCTCGATGATATGTATGAAAAGAAAATACATAAGAGATATAAACGTTTAAAAAAAATGTATAATAACTTTGAACTAAATATATAACTCATACTACTCTACCACAATACAAAATAGAGAACATAAGTAGAAAATAAAGGATATCAAAATATAAAGCATCAGTGCTTCTGATTTAGTTGTAAGAATTTCTCAGACTGTTTAAATAATTTCGCAGTTTCGACTTCAGAGAGAGAGAGAGAGAGAGAGGGAAGGAAATCCATTGAAAGATCGCCGGAATTTCTTATACATAGTACCGTAGTATCGCATTCTTTGTCTCTTCGCTTACCGTTTCTTTATTCCGAATCAAGATCCATTTATACACCGATTACGCGTAACGTCTAGCGTAATTTGTGCAAGTTTAAAAAATATTCCGTTGAAATTAACACGTACCGACGTAAAGTTGATCTTTCAATTTCCTTACATTCACTGGTAGCGTGAATGACGTATTTGAGCAAATGTGTCGAACGGTGAATTTTCAACGATGTTAAAAACTTTAAAGCACTTTAAAACTGTTTATCAATTTTTATAGTTTGATAAATGCTAAGCGTCTGTTATTTACTTGGTTAAGGGATTAACGGTACAATGACTGCTCATCAGACGTCGCATGAGGCTAAATCTTCTCGCGACAAAGGGACTGGAACTGTGGTTAGGTCAGAATTTTCGACCGATCTGGAGCACGTCACGAACTTCTGAAGAGATATGATCAAGAGTTTCAAAAGGTACCTTACAATTAGAAGACACTTGTAGATAGGATCTGCGTATCTATTACCGTTTAAAAAACCGACCAATGAGACTAGACTAGGTAAAATTCATAACCAAACATCCATTCGTCGGATTCGCCTTGACCTCGATGGTATTGTAGCTATGAAATGCAAATGAGGAGTAATTTCATGGTCAGGTCTACTCATTACCCGGTCCTCTTTCTAGCAATAATCGTATCCTACACGAGAATTCGCGTTTGCGTAAATGAAGAGGGCGGATCATCAATGAATAAAAATGTGTCACTAGTCAGGTTAAAGTATGCATATCGGTGTCTATACATTGACGCTACTGGAATTCACTGGTCAGTTTTCAGTGGAAACTAATTGGACCGAATTCGAGTCGCGTACAAAATGACTTCATCATCGTACCCAGACAGTAGCAGCGTCATTTATTACTCGTCAGTTCCGTCATGATTCGTATAATAGGTGAGGAGACCATCGGGACTTGAGTCTCAGATGAGCATTGGGCAGTCGTCAATTTGAAAAGAACATAACTTGACAAACGTCATTCCGTTGGGAACAGTCACTGAACTATTTTCTTCATGACTGTCTTCGGTATCCACTATAATATTTTAAATCAAAGATATTCATTTTGAAAAAAATTGAGCGGATAAGAATAACTGCCAGAATACTGTGATATTTGATGATAATATATCTTCTTCTTGAGTCTTTGCAGCTACTTTTGCCAAAAAGATAGTTTTTGACATGATCAAATTTCCACAGATTAATGTATCGGCAAGCTACATACGTCGCTTTCGTTGCAAAAACATGACGAAACTGCAGATCTTTATAGCGAGTCACATCGATATACTTCCTTTTTTTTGACAATTTTGTGGGATTCATATGCGCTGCCTTTGTAACGCAGTTTGCAAAAAGACGGTTTTTGTCTTCTGTCATACGACGAGAATTTTCAGAATAACGGGTATCCCGAAATACAGATCGTGTCCGGATGAAATTTCATTCTAAACCTGTAACCCTAATAAGAATGGATCAAAGCCATTAATTATAACGTGCGACTCGATAATTCAACAATAGTATTACTCACATGCGGTAAACAATCGTATTAATCATCCTACTCACACTCAGGATCATTGAACTCTGCAGGATCATTATCATGCATTGGTCATGAAACGTACCGATTAATCTCTTCCCGAGAATCGTTCTGCCGACATAAACACTGAAATGAAAAAAAAAGTAAAGATATTCGAGCAGACTTCTGTTCGGTTGGAAACCTAATAAATGATTACGTGACGGTTGAGTGCATTTCACTCGTGTCTGAAGAGGTTAGCCACGGTAATTTTAATCGTAGTTTCAATCAGCAATTATATTACTTTTACTAGCAGCCAGGAACGAATTATTCATAACCGAAACTGGGTTAGGATTCGTATGAGGACTCCTGGCACAAAAACGCGATAAAACAATCGCGATATTGGAAAAACCGGTTCGACTGACGTGCATTGAATTATGAACTCGTAATAATCGATCGGCTTCTGTAGAATTGCGATAATTAACTAAGGCATCCGGTTTTTGCTCAGCCTTATCACCCGAAGCGTATATTTACAAGGTTGCAATCGTTGTTTTGTAATCACGTATGCGTAACGAGAGCCCGTCAATCGTTGCGATCCATTCCAACTCCAATCGCGCATACGGCATTGCAGATGTAATCTGTCGACACTTTCGCTGACTCGGCAGTGATGGAACAGTATTCGTATAAATAAAAATCAGCTGCCTCGGGAGAAAAAAAAAAAAAAAAAAAAAAAACAGAATTAAAAAGTAGAAACCATAACGTAATCAAGACTCATCAATTTCTTTCGACCATTATCGTGCGACGAGTTGTTGACTGTTGGAACGGATATTGTGAAAATTGATTTCCAATCGTTACTCAATACGCGCAAATGGAATGTTTTTTAATGCTGGGTAGAATCATGAATATAAGGGACATGTCACTGGATGTATGGAGGGTTCGTTGCGCGGCGTAGGATTGATGGGAAGTCTATATGAACAGCGTTCGAGCCATCGATCCTTTGAAATCTGATTGAATAATGTACGTATGATCGACTATCCTCTGTGGGGCTTTGATCAATGACTGACACAGACACGCTTTAACCGTAACATCCTTATCTCTCAGCCTCTGTGTCTCGGTAAAGGCATTGCAAAGCGTGAAGCACCATCCGTTTAGCATCTGCCAGTCGTCTTGAAGCAGGACATTATACCTCGTAACTTCAGTCGACTGTGAAACAATAATAATCTTTGCGAGTAATCGTGAGAGAGAACCGTTACACTTTGCACGTTATTTGAGATGGGAAAAAAATTAAAAATGTATCGGCGCGATATTTAAAACACGGAAAAGTATTTTATTACTACTATACTTATAATTTACATCCCTCAAAAAGCACCATACACGGTAAAAAAGTCTTGCGGCATGTACGTTAGAGTGGAAACTACCAACACAAAATTTACTTTGCAACTTGGAAACTACCAAAATTGGAATAACATTCAAACAAGTACCAGCAATAATGCTAACTAAAGCCGAGCAAAAAAAATTTTCGACATAAAAAGTTTGTTTTTCCAAGAACTATTCAATACAATGATACTCTGCCTTCCAACTTGATATTTAACACCTCCAAGTTGGATCGTTGACCAAGAATTCGTAGAGCAGGCCTCGCATACTTTATTAAGGTCATTTCTAATTCCCTCCAAGTATTTGCCCCTTGATGAATGGACTGGGTAAGAATACTAATCCAGTTTGGTATGCACAGTGCCGTAATAGTAGTCCAACGGTTTAGGACAAACACATAGATAATCGTATATTTTAACGAGGAATTCAAGCCTCCAGATCGTGGGCTTACAAACGATCCACGAGACAAAGAGAAAGATAAAACAAACCGTGTCACCACACTCGCAAAGAGCGAAAGACACTTTTGCATCGTTAGCAGAAATGACACATTCGAGGTGCACGCGGGGACTTTGGACTGGACCCAGGCAAAGCGTCTCGCTGTGATTACTGGCCATCCGGTATACATGAGCCACGAACAATTTTCACACACCAAATGTCAGTGCATCCAGATTATCGCGAGACTTGAGATCCAGTCTGGCCTCTGATCCACATGTGGCGCGACTTGCTCGGTGATAACCCAACGATCAACTTACCATGAAATTTCAGGTATTTTCTGGCACAATTTCCAAAAACGAATGATTGAACGAGCAGCAATTAATCACCCTAATAACCGATGATCAGGACACTGTGTTACCTCCTCTATTGGGTATATCTCATCTGTTGCACTCTATGAATATGGATGCACTCGAGACAAACGAGTATCGTGGTGATACTAACATTAAATGTGGCTCGAGCAACGGTATTTACCAGCCTACCTGTGGATTCCGTAGGTACAATGTACCCGATGCCCAAGTTCCATGTCCCCGAAACTCTGAAAGCATGATCAAGAGTTTCACAATGCGTCTGACAATCAGATGGCACTTGCAGATAGCACCCGAGCGACTGTTACCTTGTAAAAAACCGATCAGCAAGTCTAAACGCGACGTGTGAACCACCCGATGGTAAGATCTACACCCAAACATCCAGTCGACGGATTTGCTTTGACCTCGACCGTATTGTACCTATAAAATGCAAATGAAGAGTAATTTCATGGTTGAGTCTATTCATTACCCGATCCTCTTTCTAGCGATAATCGCATCCTATACGAGAATTCGCGATTGGGTAAACGAAGAGGGCGGATCGGCAGTGAATAAAGAATGTGTCGGTAGTCAGGTTGAAATATGCATATCAGTGACTATAAATTGACGATATCTGAATTAACTGGTCAGTTTTCAGAGAAAATTAATTGGAGAAAATTGAATTTTCATACAAAATGACTTTATCGTTGAACGCTGACAGTAGCAACGGCACCATAACGATGTACAAATATAATTTGTCATTTCTTGGCGTTTGGCCCTTTCAAAAAAAGGGAATACGTTACACGATCCACTTGGGACTCATCCTTCTTACTCAGGTAATATTTTATCATCTCCATTACCACCGAGATGTAAACGAGAGCCCAATGTTCCCAGGTGACGTTGGCCATACCAGAGTACATCGATTTGGCACTGAACATTGGAGACGTGGACAAAACGATCGAGAATCTCACCTGCCTCGTCACGGTGAACATGGTGATCGTCAAGCTGATCATTATGCATATTCACAGGGACAGTATGGTTTCGTGCGTGAATTTGGTGGTGGCTGATTGGGACAGGATTCAAAGCGCCGAGGCTCGCAGGACGATGAAGAGACACCGATCTTGGAGCAAGACTGTCTTTCTCGCCGCGATGTCCTTGCTGTACGTCAGTTATGCCATGTACATTGTCCTGGCGGTCACCGTGACGGCTACATCCAACTGCAGTGGAAGTAACGCGAATGGATCGTGCAAAATGCTTCCGATGCGAGCTAATTACCTGGTCAACACCGATTTATCACCGCTATACGAAATCGTTGTAGTCCTGCAGAGTGTCCAGGGAATGATCACATGCACTGCGAACTACGGAGTTGATACCTTTATGTTTTTCCTTACGATGCACGTTTGTGGACAGTTGGAAATTCTTCAGATTAATTTGCGCCGCTTCGTGTCAGCAGATGCTCCTCGGCCTAACATTTTAGATGCAAGAATTTTTCGAAAGAAGATACGCAGCTTAAGCGAACGTCACTGCGAACTAGTTGATTTTTCCTTACATATCGAGGAAACTTTAAACGTCATCATACTTGGACTATTACTCTTCAGTTCCGTCCTGATCTGTCTAATAGGTGAGGAGGACATGGGAACTTGAGCCTTGGATGAACAGTTGTCAATTTGATGAGAACGTAACTTGACAAACGTTATTCCATTGGAAACAGCCACTAAACTTGTTTTCTTCATATCTGTCTTCGGTATCCACCATAATATTTTAATTCAAAGATAGTCATTTTGAGAAAAGTTGAGCGGATAAGAATAACTGTTAGAATGCTGTGCTGTTTGATGATAACAGATTTTCTTCTCGAGTCCTTGCAGCTACTTTTGCCAAAAACATAGTTTTTCCTGATCGGTAACTAGCTGGAAAGCGATAAGATGGTGACTATGTTTCGAGTGAAGTAAAAAGTTCGATTTAACGAAGTTCTCGTTTTCAGGGTTCCGGTTCATTTTGAGCGTTGAAAACGGAGATCTGTTTGGTGCAGGAAAGTACATGTCGTACCTGACTGCGATACTGGGGCAGTTGTTCCTCTACTGCTTCGCCGGTGACTACCTTCAGAGTCAGAGTCTCGGCCTGGCTTCCGCAGCCTACGAAACTCACTGGTACAACTTGCCCCCAGATATTGCCCGCGACCTTCTCTTCGCGATGATTCGCGCCAAGAACCCGTTACGTATATCGGCGGGAAAATTCTTCTTCATGACACTCGAGAGTTTCAAGGTCATCTTGAAAACTTCAGCGTCTTACTTGTCCCTCCTCCGCGTTATCGTCGAACGATCTGCTTACAAGCCGAAATACTTCTGACGCCGGTATTGCACTTGCAAGATTGTACTGGGCGATTGTTTCTTATCCTCGTAGTCCCGTGAATTACAGTAATCTGAACACAGTGTATTGCAAGTGATTGTAATTGATTAGTGTAGAAGATAAAACACAAGTACATTACGTCAGGTTGATATTATTTAATAAACATTTCAAAATCGAGTCGTAGTTATAGCACCCAAGTGTTTCTCGTCTTATAAGTTTTGGAAAACTTGTTTCTTCTTGTTTGATAATTGTCAAATATTTTGTGCAACACTTAAACTGTGGGAAACGTGCCTTTTTTTTTATCGAGAAAATTACCCTCGGATACTACACAAAGAACATTGATTTTCAGTTCTGTAGATATGAAGTTCTGCTAATCGTTTCTATGGTTATAGATCTAAAGTTTTTATTCAACTTTCCGGAACTAAAAACTATCGAACTTCTTCAAAATTGTCCACCAACTGGTATTCATAGGCTTTTGAGACTTTCATAAAGAATTTGATTTTCATGGTAACGGTTAGAAATTTTTTTAATCGTGTTCTAGTTAGCAATCGATAACCCTAAAAAATCTCTCGAGTCACATTCTCGGCTTCGATCTCATAACAGTAATTTAAAATTCATAATCGCTAATCCTGTGATCGTTCTAAAAACCGCTGCATTAGACCTGGGTTAGAATAAAATTTTTAATATACTCACAGGTAGGGGTTAAATTGAAGATATCGAAATATATTTTAAGAAGACGATAACCAACAATATCACCTTTAACTCAAAGTCAACAACAACGCGCCGCATAATGAAATTACATGCAATCAAATGGTGAACTTTGAATCTTGTGATTCCATTCGTCAATTCTAGAGTTTTAAGCTGACAATGAACCGTATTGCAAGTAATATCTACCATGAATCTGAATAACCCGTGGCCATACTCTAAGTAAATGCCTTACGAGTTAAGTGTAATATTACAACGGGTGCATAGAAAAACAAACATCGAGTGTACACGATTCGTAAATTCTTTTTTCACAGTCTGAAACAGGATTGTTTTAACAACAATGTTCGTTGACGCAGCAACTTTATTCATTTTCTGACATATGAAAGCTATTATACGTATTTTATATACGATGACTTCTAGATCAGAAAACTGGGGCAAAACGGGTGATTTCACTCTCAGTAGCAATACATATATTTATATCTTCCAGGGTGAAAGTGCCGCCTGATGACACCGTTTTCATGTAGGAGCGATTAGGCAATTTCATTGTGATAGAATTGCACAATTTTTAGTATAACGAAAAAAAAAATACTCCGAGGCTAAAATATCTTCATCTCCTAACATCTGTGTCCCGGTTAAGGCATTGCAAAGCGTGAAGCACCATCCGTTTAGCATCTGCCAGTCGTCTCGAAGCAGGACATTATACTTCGTAACGTCAGTCGACTGTGAAACAACAATCTTTGCGACTAATCTTGCGAGAGAACCGTTACACCACACGTTATTTGATATGCGACAGAAATAAAAAATGTATCGAAAGCCTCTTGAAAATCCACATTAGGTCAACCCACGTACGAATCCGTTACAAAAATCCTAACAGAAAGTGCCGGCAGCCATTAGTTCGATGGAAATTGAATCAAATTTCTACAAACGTCGATCGTGAATTTGAATCGGTTTAGGCTTATAGAAGTATACTGATGGTTCCGTCTAATCTCAGTATTCTCCGCTTGAATTAAGTAGGGAAGTGAGCATTTGAATCGTTGCACCTTAATAATCAAATCTAATAACTTGATTCCAGAGGTAAGACTGAATGCCATTGGTCTTAATCCACATCAGTGTAAACGAAGATATTACGGACGTTGCGAATGATGAAGATAAGCTCTTTAGGAACTCCGTACTAACATGGCTAACATTTGATCACATAACGGTAACGGATCACGAAATTGATTCAGCGCATATTTTATCCTCAAACTCTAATGATATTTGAAGTGAGAAAAATGTAATTTTCAAAAGAAACGATGTGTTTGGCTTGGGTGTCATTTATTCACAGTAGGATGGAATTCAGATTTAAGTTATGCTTGAAAACAAAGATTTTCTACGTTAATTTTTTGAATTGGCATAAAGTCTTTGCTATTTTTGATTACTGTTCACCGTATTGTATTTTCTATTTCAAATGCAATGAAAATACATTGATAAATCATTATTTTGACTCGACATTTGAAACCAATGATCTGGAAAAAGTGAGTTTACCAATTTGCGAAACGATTTTTTTGCATGTCTACCGGTTTGGAAAAAGGAAATTCATTGATTACTTACATTCGATATTATGAATTTTACTAATTACTAACAATGTTAAATAAAAATCCAGTGATATATTTGTTTTGGCAACTTTTTCACAGATTTATTTCACCCCGTGACGCCGATAGAAGGCCGAGAGTTTTTGCTACTTGTGCATGATACTAGAACGTAGTTTCACTCCAATTATCGTTTTTCTCCGTTCTTATTATTGTTCCTGGAATCTACGCCTCGCGAACAACGTAGTCCAGTCTTGTTATTAAAGTAACGATTTTTCCAGATGGATGGGTGCACTGTTACTCTCCCGATCTTTGTACCATCACACTTCTCGGTGCAGTGTATTCTAGGGAATCGCAAGAAGTTTCTAGCCCTGAAGTGAAAAGAAGCCATCCTTCGAAATCGGCCAAGAAGTCTCAGCATGGGTTGAAAATTCATTAACAATGCAAGTCTTTTCTTTCAGAGTTATTATCAGTGCAACACATTGAGAAATAATGTTTTGGAAACCAATGAATCTGCTATTCAAGTGCAACATGATGGAAAAACACTTCAGACCGGAACGGAATACCGGAACAGTGGAACTGCCGAGTCATTCCATGGCCACCAAATATGCGGACCTGAAAAATTGGGTGTTTTATTGACGTTACAAGGTCACGGCAAGGGGGACGCATTCGTAAAGTTCTCCTCAAATTCACCGTGTCCATGTCTCGTTCAGGCTGTAAAAAGTACCAATATGAGGTAAGAGTGATCAGCCTTGTGCCACTCGGAGTTTACTGACAAAAACTCCCTGAGTACTTTTTTACTAACAGGAAATTGGTTCAGGACCGGATTGTTGAGGAAATCACCACGCTGATCGGAAGATTTGTTTCAATTTACTCGATTGACTTTTTATATGTAAGTAAATATCGAATCATCAGAATTATTGTGTCATTAGATAAGTGAGATTTTGAGATGTGGCCATGATTGATACTGTGTACCAATGTGGTGTATCAATTGGTGACTGTGAATTTAATAAACTTGTCCTGCAGTGAATAAAGGCGTACCCCACCATCCGGTCTGACTGTTAGTTAACTTTCTAGTACTAAAGTCCCACTCCAGCCTTAGTCCGTCCTTATAAATATGAAGTTTACTACATCACAATATTCAGTATTGATAATCTAACCAATCAGTAATTGAGTGATTAGTTAATTGGATGAAGTTGAAGTGTATAACGCGAATGAATTCGTTATCCCTTACCGTCAAATCGGTTTTAGCGTTCCTTATCAACGACCATTACAAATAGCTGAAACCATCGAAGCATTGATCCTCCGAAATCTCACTGAAAAAAATACTTGAAAAGTAGTCGCCAAGGTCCAACTTTCGTTCAAGGCCACCCTCGTCATCTTGGGGATATTAATTCTATCAAAAACCTTTCTAATGGCCCCTCAAATCCAACCCGTCGATGGAGAACTGGGAGAGATCTTGAAGAATACCTTTACCAACGACTTCCGTTTTGGATACGTCACTGTCGATGGCGTCTGCTTGCCGAAATATTACGAGAAATTTGCCGAGGCCATTGAGAACTTCGAAGTACGCGATGACGATATTTGGGTCTGCAGCTTCCCAAAGACCGGTGAGGACACAAATTCATCCTATGAACATTATTTCCAATTGCAAGGATCGAAAGCTTTCCAGTAACTCTAGGATCCCAACAGTAAACGTTCGAAACGTGGTCAGTCAAGGTCTGTTTAGCGCGAAAAATTCATCACCATTGCTTCACATCCACAAAGACGTTTGACCCGACCTAGAAATGAACTTTTCTTCTTATTATAATAATTTGGTTACAAATTTGTCCAGGTACAACATGGACGCAGGAAATGGTCTGGTGCATAGCGAACGACTTGGACTTCGAAGGTGGCAAGGTGGTTCTCTCGGAGAGATTTCCGTTCCTGGAGTAAGTGGAACACTTCTTAAGGGGTCAGGATGGCGCGGTTTTCACTCACATCACTTTGCTTTCCAACAGTTTCACTCCTCTCTTCGACTACAGGGAGATCGCGAAACGTGTCCCGGGTCACGATCTGCCTGAGCTGGTCGTGGACAGTGTGAATTTCATCAGGAAATTGCCCAGCCCTCGTTACATCAAGACCCACCTTCCTTTCCAAATACTTCCCCGGCAGATAAGAAACGGGGAAAAGAAGCCAAAGATCATTTACGTTGCTCGCAACCCTAAGGACACATGCGTATCGTACTGTCATCACTGCAAACTGCTCGAAGGATATCGCGGCAGCTTCGACGACTTTTGCAAGCTCTTCCTCGCTGACAAAGGTATGTATGAAAGGGTGGAGGTAAGAAATGAGAAAAACCGAAAATCAGAATGGCCAGAATTCCGAATTTAATAAACTCGAATAACAAATATGAGAGAACAGATACTATCAGAAATTTTAAGTCCCTAATGGTGCCCAATAAAAAGCTGCAGTTTACCTAAAATGTACTGAGTAGAGTTTTTATTATTATCCGAACTCACTTACTTCAGAAAGCGTTCAGAAATCCAAGAATTCAGAGGTGCAGAATTTCATAATGTATAGAGTCAATGTTCCAGAAAACGAATTTGTAGAAAGTTTCGTATTCTGAAACGTCCAAATATTATAAAAATAAAAGTTAGATTTTGATCATCTAGAAACGGCGGAAAACAGATATCCGGAATGTAGAAGGGTCATTATTCAGAAGCGTACAATTCGGAAAGATCGGTATTCCGAAAGTAACCGTATAGACGTCTTACCACCAGAATTTCACATTCCGAGTCTATCCAACTAATCTGTTTTGACTTGTAAATTGTTTTATATACAGAATCAAACAAATTTTCACTCAATACTTAATAAAGAAGTGAAAGGCCTTAATTAAGGGGGAAAATAAGTTTAGGACTACGTTTTTTCGAGTGATTTCTATGAATTTTTTTCGCAAGAAAAAAATGTATATTATGTATTGAAATTTCGAGAACATCTTATACATATATTCAAGTAAATATCGTAATTTTTTTTTAAGTATTTGGTCCGAAAATGTGGAGGATATTAGCTGCCACCCATCGGTGGTCATCATCAGACGTAACTTGTTTGTGTACATTCTGGAGGTCACAGTTTTCGTCTGAAATCAATAGGGTTTAAAATTTAGTTTAAGGACATGTCTTTATTATACACGAAATAAAGTTCCCCCAAAAAAGTTGAAAATTACATTCTTTAGAGGTGTTTAAACACAAGAGCATAATTATTGTGAGCTTGTTTTGTTTCTCGTTTTTAGTCAATTATGCACCGTTTTGGAAGCACGTGCTCGGATTTTGGGAGAAAAGGAATGACGAGAATATGCTGTTCCTAAAGTATCAGGATATGAAGGCGGTGAGTAATTCATATACACCCGGTATTGATAAAATGTTTTGTACAAAAATTGAGTGAAATTCATGCAGTGTCTTTTCCAAGCGCTGAAAGCGAAAATTTTGAGTTCCTGACATACCTCCGCTTATCTGATTAACTGCTTCCTGCTTCTGATTACAAGACTGACGGATGCGTGTAATTAAAAAAAAAATGAATAAATAAATAAATCGATTAATTAACCGCTTCTTTTTTGGGACGATAGGATTTGCCATCTGTGATAAGAAAAACTGCCGAATTTCTCGGGAAGGTCTTGACCAATGAACAACTCACGCTTCTCACCAATCACTTGAGCTTCGCCAGCATGAAAGCGAATCCTGCGGTGAACTACGAAGACGTTATTGAATTCAACAAGGAGCTGAAGCTCATCGATTATGACGGAAAGTTCATGCGGAGTGGTACAGTCGATCAGTGGAAGGGACAGATGAGTTCCGAAGTTATAAAGCAGTTCGATGATTGGATTAACGAGAATTTGAAAGATACTGGCCTTTCGCTGTGAACCCGGAACTCCGATTCCGTGGCAAAATTTTGTAATTATTTGTACGATTCGTGATAGTGTAGAAATATGAAAAATTTTGTAGTTTCATCGAGGTATGAAGCACAAAAAAAAAACGGATTTTGTCAATAGTTTGGGATTATCAAATCCGGTCAACGTTAAGTCGTTCAATCAAGTGACAAGCTAAAGTCTGGAGAATAAACGTGAGATGTCGAATTTACCAAGGTGACTTTATTAACAAAAAAAATTTCGAGAATAAGGAATGTGACGAATAATAACTCAAAATGGCGTTGAGAAGGAATTCAAATTTACAAAAGTTTATTCTGCTCTTTAACTATAATAGCAATAGTCGAACAAAGCAGCTATTCACACTAAGAAGTCGATGCATTGACGTCCGCATGGTTTTGGACTCTCGGCAAAAGTTGTGAACGGTTGTCTATTATCTGGCACTCCATCCGAATGAGTAATTAGTTGCATATTAATGGAATAAAAATCTATTTGAGAAATAAATGTTACTCTTTCGTTTACAACAAACGGTACGAAATGTAAATTTAAACCACAGCGTGCATTGTTGGACGAACTATCAATGAATTAACTGTGAATTACAAACTAGAGGTTTCATTGGCAATTAGAAAGAAAATCTTTCACAAAAATGTTTTTAAAACAATTCTAATTAGAGTTGACGTTCGTAATTCGAATAAATTGTATGCTGAATACCATTGTGTTTTTTAATTGAAGAACGTGTATTTTAAAATTATTATTGTGCATAATTAGTAGTTTGAAAATGTTTATTTTGAAATTTTGTATTTGAACACAACTTGATTACATTTGACGACAGTCAAATTTTATGAAAAATGGTAAGACGTCGATGCTTAATTAATACTAAATTACGTTTCACATTGTATGAAAGTGTGGAATTGACAGAAGTGTTTGGACAAATTTTAAATTTACAACAAATTGTATACAAACAGTTGCAATACGCCGTAATATGCCAAAATGGACGCGACAAAGTTTTACTCAAACATTATTCGTACCAGTGACGTACGGCGTGATACGATTACGTTTAAAATCATCACTGACCTCAATAGTTTGTCTTTGTATAAAATGGGATTCAATGAGCTGCAGTTCAAGGATCATTGATAGATAAATAAATGGATGCGTTTATTGGATACAGAAATAGATACAGAATAATGAATGAGATAGAGAAATAATGAATTGAAAAAATAAACAAATCATAAGTAAATAAATAAGTACAGAGGTTAAAACATGAGCAAAGATATAAGAGAATAGATAAAAGTAACGTAACATTAATGAGAACAGAAGAATTTATTAATCGATTTGTCAGGTGTAAGAATAAATATATAAAACCGACATTCGCGAACGACAGAAAAGAGTAAATAATATAAAATAAAGACATACCGCAAATATTTGAGCATTACACTCAGAAGACGTTTAGAAAAATAAATTAAACCACGTAGATGAGTAACTAAATACACGAGTGACAGAAATGTAATAAAATAAACAAATAAGTTAATAAATAAAACAAATTAAGTGAATAAATAAATAAACTGGCTAGGGCGAATATTTTGTCTCGTGCAATAGTAAAAAGAAGACTAGTTTACAGTAGAGGTACATTACGAAGAAGGAAATAAAATAGTATAGAATAAAATGAAATAAAATAACTATGAAATAAAGAGAAGAGACACACTACTGGATAGAATTGAACCGTAGCTGTTCGATTTTTGGGTAATGAAGATAAAGCTTGGCTAGAACGAATTGAGAGATAGTATAAACTACCGATCAAGCGATTACGGTGAAAATTACGCGTGGCGTGATGCGATTACGTTCAAAATCATCACTGACCTCAATAATTCGTTTCCGAACGAAATGGGATTCAATGTAAAACGTTTGATAAAACGATTACGGTGAACCCCAGTAAAACAACCATTAAAAGAAGATTAAACATGAGACAATCTGTTATAATCCGCAATCTAGTGACCTTGATGTGTGTACCAAAAATCGTCGTCGGCATTTCATTGATGAATGACAATTTTTATCGTTCATGACTGATGATGCAATCAAGAGTCAGTGGCGTCGTGCATGTGATACGAGACACAGACGGTAAATGAAGACCGGGATAATTCTGCAATCGTGTTTAAATTTTATGTGACGTCACATTTCGAAGAAAAAAGGTTTGCCGTTGCAGTAAAGTAGATTGATAATAATTATCGCACATCACATTGTTTACTTCATTTTTAATCGTATCGAAAGCTGAAAAGCACGCGTTATCTCATTACTCACATTAGTTTTGCAACATGCCGCTTTTATCTTTATAACGATTAAACGATTGCAAGCAATACGTATAATTACCGCCAGCAACAAACTCTATTTATAACATGTAATTGAGAACCTCTTTGGGGATAAAACCACTAATGGTGCTACCAATCTTTCATTTATTGCAAGTCGCGGCTTGATCTGCGTGGAAGCTGATTACTCTCCCGATAAATAAACGGTTGAAAAAGCTCCCGGGATTTGCGGTCAATAACTACAAACTAATTAATTGGAGCATGAATTGACGATTAGTCTCGTCACTTCGCTTTATCATCGACAGTTACTCGATATAAATTGTTTTTCTCGTCTTCATACGAATCTCGAGTCTCGCCGAGTGCGCATTTTCTTCGTCGATCGCCATTATTTGGCCGCTTTTTCAGCGGTGAAAACGGACGTCCGTACGTCCGTATTGTTCCTGAGAATAAGTTGTTCAAGGTGTTTTGTGAAGGTGTTGAGTAGTGGTAAGTCGGTTGGGATTTTTTTAAACACTACTAAATTCAGATTTGATAGGATTTGTAACCCGTTATTAACTCGACTGTGAATCGACTCGTGAATCGCAAGTTGGTTTTTTGATCCGATAAACGTTTCCCGCTTCAAGAGAGAAGCCAATATGGCACACCAATTTACTCCTGTCGGTGGCGAGCTTGGAGAACTTTTGCAAAAAACCTTCACCAACTACTTTCGAACTGCATACATAAAAGTCGATGGATGCATTTTACCAGAGAATTATAAACAGTTTGCCGATGCGATTGAAAACTTCGAGGTTCGTGATGACGACATTTGGGTTTGCAGTTACCCAAAAACCGGTAAGTCTTTACGCGCTTTAGTGTAATTAAGAAGGAAGACATTAACGTCCGGAAGACGTTAGTAACACGCCTTTTTTCGATCAGTGTCAAACACGATGTTGAACATTTTATCATCTGAACGGTAACCGTTCAGTGAAACTTTAAAATCAGTCTAAATGTTGTTTCTTTCTTTCTTCGTTACTACCTTATTTATCCACGACTAAAGGTTCCATCACGAGGGTTCCGGAAATAAGAAATTCCATGAACTTATTAGAACTTACTTATTTGTTCGGAATTTATATTTTCCCTCTTACCGTTTTTAAGTGATTATGACTACAGAATAGCTAAAAGTATCTGGGTTTTTTAGTGTCAGAAAAATAAGCTTCATCGTCAAAATTACCAGAATGGTTTTTATTTATGACTAAACAAAACTTGTCGCATTACGTGCAGCACGACGCGTGAACTGGTATGATTCTGATTTATTATTCAGGTACGACGTGGACACAGGAAATGGTCTGGAGCATCGCTAATGATTTGAACTTTGAGCGTGCGAAAATACCCCTTCCTGAGAGATTTCCGTACCTCGAGTAAGTTGCTGTTAATCCATATTAAACGCCAGAAGGAACGAGTTGATATCTTTTCTCGTCCCCTTTGGTGGTTCCTGAATTTGGAAAGTGAACCATTCGAGTACAAGGGCTTATAAAAGTGCTAAGATTTCCAATGATGCAATTCACGTGTGCAATTTTTCCAACAGATTCTCACCGATGTTCGAAAAGACTGAAATCATACGACGCAATCCAGGCATCGTAATTCCGGAATACGCTATGGACAGTCCGGGGTACGCTTCCAAGATGCCTAGTCCTCGATTCATCAAGACACACCTACCCTTCCATCTTTTACCACGCCAGCTGAGAACCGGGGAAAAGAAACCTAAGATCTTGTACGTCGTCCGAAATCCGAAAGACACCTGCATATCATTCTATCATCACTGCAAACTCGTCGAGGGATACAACGGGACCTTTGAAGAGTTTTACACTCTTTTCCTAGGAGAGTCTGGTAAGTCTGATAAGTCTGGTAAGGGGCTGTCCGTACACTACGTTTCCAGTTTTGATCTTATTTTGATCTCCTTTCATAAACTGGTAACGTGGTTCATGGACAACCCCTAACTTGCGGACTCATGGTTGTTACGACTTTACCGCCAAATGTCTTCACGCTGTTTGAACGTGTGACTTGGACAGCCGAGCCAAGCATCAATCTTTTCAGTTCAATACACTTTCAGATCATTACGGACCATTCTGGATGAACGTATTGGGCTACTGGAAGAACAGAAAAGAGCACAATATTCTGTGGCTGACTTATGAAGATATGAAACAGGTAAGCCATTCTCATCTCGACGTGAGTACCTTGCCGAATAACCAATTACACACTTTTCGACTGTCCAGGATTTATGTGCGGAGATTTGGCGAACGGCCATATATCTGGGCAATACTTTGAACAAGGTTCAATTGTCATTGTTGACCGAACACTTGAGCTTCGCGAGCATGAAGGCGAACCCCGCTGTGAACTATGAGGAGCTTATAGCTAAACTTCACGAAATGTCACAAGTCAAAAGGGAAGGTGTTTTCATGAGAAGCGGGACGACGGAACAGTGGAAGTCTTTCATGGCTCCAGAGCTCGTCGAACGGTTCGACGAATGGACGGAGAAGCATTTGAAGGGTACCGGACTCGCGCTGTGAAGAGACTCTGAAAATCTTAGACTTACTGATTATACGAGCTTGCAATGTTTTTCGTAACCGCATCCGGAAATCGACTGTTTTCGTTTAGGAAGAAGGGATCTGTTCAGTTATTCTTGCGCTTTTAGAGAAATAATAGATTTAATTTAGCTCCAGAATTTTCATGGTATCAGATATACTACTCAATGTAATTACTTTCCTGTCACATTAAGATTCTTATAAACGAATCAAAGCAATCTTGATTTGTTTAACTAATTTTCATTTCTTATAAAAATCAGACGAAAGTAAATGAGTTTCATTTTAATATGTTTCAAGTTTATTTCTAAATGATGAAATTTTGAAATCTGCTCGATGCCAGTCCGACCTTTTATAAATTGAGATACCCGATTGCCTCGTGTTTTGTCGCGGATCGATTTATTTCGAGTAAAATTGTAAATAATGATGAAATAATATTAGAAAATTGGATATAATTAGTTATAATTTAGAAATTCCGTTCATTATCCTTTTCTTACACATATAAATTTAACACAGTTACTTTAAATTAAATTAGATTAAATTAAATTAAATTTAATCAAATCAGATCAAATCGAAATGAATTGATCAACGAAATTATTTCCATTCGGCTCTGAATGTTTTCAGGGTATCGAGAAGAGGAAAACTTACGTACAAATGTTGAAGAAAATGAAGAATTTTTTGGTAAAAGGTACCAAACATGTTATCACGTGACGTGACCATATTAGTTGTGCAATTTTGTGAATTTTGTGAATTTTGTGGAAATGAGGCACTTTACACGCGCTCCACAGGCTTCGAAAATTGAAACCTTCCAAGCGTATGTTAGAAAAATACAATTTTCTCCAAACGGTGGAATAAAAATATGTAACGATCGGTAAAAACGAACCAATAATCTTAATTTTTCGTCTGATTTTCATTTCTAATTCTTCGCGTGTACGTACGAATAATCTGGAAACTTGTTATTTTTCATTCTTGGATTAATTCGCAGACATTTATACACGAGGTGCGTCCGGATTATTATACAAACAGATATTTCAAAACCGTTGATACCGTGCAAAAATATGTTTTCCGGGTGTGAAATTAAACAGTCGACTGAATGTACCTAACAGACAAATCGTGCTTGTTCAGCCGATAACTGTCGGTTTTCTGAATGTTTGAGGCACACCGATACTCGAAGGCAAAGCGGGATGTTAAGAGTGTAAAAAGTATTATCTCATTGTCAACCACGATGTTCGATACATTTTTTATTTTGTTTAAACTTTGTAATTACCTGAGCAAAGAGAATTCGCGCCACATTTGTTCGCTATCATTGGATACTAGGCATTCGGAAGGCAATAAATAGCGTTCGTTTTCTATACGTGTTGAAATCGCTATGGATTCAGTTCAGTAGCGACGTAGGTCCGTAACCGTACATGAAGCAGCGTTGACGTAAGAAGCTCGCGAGTTATATCGAGAATTCTACTCTGAAATCTAGTCAACTAACGATTATCCGAAAGGTACGTATAATAAAATAAAAAAATGTAAAATGTTTGAGTCACGTGTGAAATGGGGAAATAAAAATAATTTCCAGCGTACGAATAACGAATGTTGGAAATATTGTTCGTTTGTAAATAATTGCAAACGTAACATGAACACGTAAGATGATTCATATTTAAAACACAATTGAACGAAATGTTACTGCCGGAATAAATAGGTGACAGTAGAAACTTGAATTTAATTCATTAAGAGGTGAACTTAGAAAGATCAATTATTTCCCAGCCGGATGAGAGTTGATAAAATTTTTTTCTCACGGGTAAAACTGTGGCACTCGACTATGTACAACAGCCCTGTTTCAGGTTTCAAATTGGAAAGCGAATGTCACAGCGGATCATAATGCTACAATACGCACTTGTGTTGATCTGGTGCATTTATGCAGGTAAACATGTATATTCTGGAATGTAAGAAACATCGTTCGGTCTTATTTACATCGTTTCTTGGGCCAACTTTACACTTGGCTGGATGTTTGCAGTAAACGCTGACCCCTGCATACCTCGAGAGTTCGAAAATGGAACGGTGTGCGTATGCAACGCTACTTACTGCGACAGCACCCCGGCTTACGATCTCCCAGAGATCGGTTTCTACATCCGATACACGTCGAATGAAGATGGCTTGAGACTCGACAAGACTCAAGGGGCTTTCGGCAACGTATCAACATCCGAAGAGGAACTCCTTGTACTTCTACGAAACATCACCTATCAAAGGATTCACGGCTTTGGTGGTTGTTTTACGGATTCGGCGTGCATCAGCATAAAATCACTCAGCGAAGATGCCCAGAAAAATTTAATGAGGTATTTCTGCTGATGACTAACATTCGATAGTTGATTTTTCGAAAACATGTCGTAGTGTTCGAAATTCCACAGTCGCGACTTACGAATCCACGTTCACTTTATGTTTTCCAGGTCTTCGTTACTCCGCGGTACCGTGTCAAATTCCCCTTCCTGATTTACAGTTCTTGAATGATTGTCATTGAAATGAATAGCTTCTGAACCTGCATTTTCTATCAATTATGATATTGTATAAAGAAATTGTCCGACTTCACAGCTCTTACTTTAGCAGCGAAGGTAATGCGTATAATCTTGGACGTGTACCGATTGCTGGCACTGATTTCTCCACAAGGTTGTACACCTACGATGATTACTCAGGTGACTTACTGCTGAAGAATTTCAGTTTAGCAGACGAGGACCTGTATTACAAAATTCCACTGATGCAACAAGCTCTTGAAATGAGTCCGGAGTTGAAATTCATCGCTGCATCCTGGAGTGCTCCACCATGGATGAAGACAAATAACGATTACATCGGTCTTGGTACGTAAATAGCATTACCAGCCTAAGATAACCCAACCAAAGAGAACTGATCCGTTAGTTGCCGTCGAAAATGATCCATATTCTTTTAGATCTTATGTATCACGGTACACCATTTTGTTTAAGTTAGTCCTACTTCGCTCACGAGGTTTTAACCGCATGAAAACCTGTAACCAATTCTCAAAGAACCCTTTGCTTTCAGGATTTCTACTCAAAGAATACTACCAGCTGTATGCCGAATATCTTATCAAATTCTTGGATGAGTACGAAAATCACGGTTTGGAAATGTGGGCAATCTCGACTGGTAATGAACCAAACGACGCGTTCATCGACGGTTATGAAATAAACTCCCTGACGTGGCTTTCATCCACCATCGCTGAATGGGTTGCCGAAAATTTAGGTCCAACGATAAGCGAATCGAAGCACAATAAA
Organism: Neodiprion lecontei; assembly: GCF_021901455.1. Taxonomy (NCBI): domain Eukaryota; kingdom Metazoa; phylum Arthropoda; class Insecta; order Hymenoptera; family Diprionidae; genus Neodiprion; species Neodiprion lecontei. The sequence continues at coordinate 4,136,228 of NC_060262.1, forward strand.
ACTTTGATCCTCGCTCTCGACGACCAAACATTTTACTTGCCTAACTTCGTTGAGGAAATGTTTGTCAACGAAACGGCCAAGAATTACACAGCTGGAATCGCCGTTCATTGGTATTACGATACGGATACTCCCTCAAGTGTGCTTCAGGAAACCCACGATCTTTTCCCTGATAAATTTCTCCTCATGACTGAGGCAGCGGTAGGTAAGTTCATGGTTACACGTGACTCGCAGTTCAGGAAATATACTGCATTATGTATCTGCCATCAGCTGTGACACCCTTTTTTGACGCCCTCGTATGTATAAAACGTCAATTTCAAATGAAAGACGGGAATTTCTCTAATGCCTCTTTGTGAATGGATCTTACTTAATTCCCTAATATCGGTTGCATTAATTTCATTCGAATTGCCAAGTGTTTGCTCAATCTTTGATACACAAACGCTCACCATTGGATCAATCCCTTTACTTGAATAAAACAGAGAACTGATAAATATCTTTACGGAATCGAGCGTGAAGACCAAGCACATCCACTTACAGTTTCGGCTTTTAAAAAGATCAGAGCGTTCGCAATGATATTCAGTAAATAAGAATCATGTGATTCCTAACTCCCAGTATATGCTACTTGACTTTGTACCATTTATTTCAAATACTTATTCCGCAATACTCATTACTTGAAATAGAGACTACTTTCCATTTTAAATTAATATACGAAAGTATTTTCATGCAGCCCTGAATATTCTCAGAGTATCGAGAAAAGGAGAACATGTGAACAAATGTTGAAGAAAATCACAAATTTTGTGATAGAAGGTGCCAAGCATGTTTTAACTTGACGTGATTCTAGATTAGTTATCATGCACCTCACGATTCCTGACTGATGATCTTACGGTGAAATGTTTTTTGTGGACACAGCTGCCAATCTGTCCGACGGCAAACTTCTTTTGGGATCTTGGGATTCAGGGGAAAAGTACATAATGGATATAATCGACGTACGTTTATCCTTGATTTTACTTCATCAGTTAAATAGTTGACTCAGAGAGCCATTGGAATCACTGCACATATTTTCCTTAAAACAATATAATTATCATTTCTATTCTTCACGGCTTCTCGGATACCCAAAGTTCAAATAAGTACCCACACAATGACGAAGTGTTCTCATTATTTGAATCGCTGAAAATTTTGTAGAATCTACGAAACTGGGTGACTGGTTGGATCGACTGGAATCTAGCTTTAAACGAAGAGGGTGGTCCCCATTGGCACTATACCTACGATCAGTCTTCCATTGTTGTAAATGCCGAAGCCGACGAATTCTACAAGCAGCCATTGTTCTACGCCATATCTCACTTCAGCAAATTCATACCGCGGGGTTCCGTAAGAGTGGAACTCACTCACAATCAGGTTACAAACGCCACAGTAGATTTTGTAGCCTTCGTGACGCCGGAGGATGAGACCGTTCTCGTGATCTTCAACAAGTACTTTCCAAGTTGACATACACACTTGACACAAATACACATAATCGTGGCGTTATTTGAAAATGAGTCAAAATAAAATGGTTTCTTTTTCAGGTGGTCCGAAGAAAGACAAGTGATCATTTCTGACCCAGAGCGAGGAAACATCGACTTGCAGTTATCTCCCAATTCGGTTCAAACCATCATCTACAAGTAGCGTATTGCGATGTAATCAAAGGAGTGCGGCGTGTGTGAACGCGGACGTCTGTTGAGGAAAAATTTTAAATTTGGTATCAAATTCGATACTTACAAATACATACCGCAACTATATCAGTGTGAAATTTTGAGAAGATACATCAATCGATGATACGGAATGATTGTGTTTTTTGAAAAATGGTAGAATGCAAATTTTGAATTGCCAGTCAATTATCTTTTACATCATACAACAAGATCCGAGTTTACAAATTCCAATCAGTCATAAACTGGTTTGATATCATTCTGGACTATTGTCGACCAACTCCAAAAACGTATCTGATCCTATATTCGCGAAAGTATTTTTCGTTTCTCCAATGACTTGTGGTCAATTGTTCACGTTTTTCCACTGTGTTTATCATGACGAGTATCACATGTTCCCCACCTTCTCCGACCATTCGTTACTCATTGCTTCTATTTGCTGACTCTCCGACATTCCTTATAGTAACCTTATAGCCTCACTCCATATAACGACACTCCAGTCCATTATTTGAACGACTTACTTGCAATCCATCTTCTATCAAGTACATCGTACTTTTCGAACGGTCAACCGACGAACATCCTTTCTGTTCTTCAAATAATAAACATCTATCCATTTCCAACATTCCAACAATCCGCTTCGTCTAACTACACATTCCCACTCCACGCTATCCTGATAAATCATTTATAACACGTTCAATCATGAACCCTTTCCATCTCATTTACTGCTCCTTCTTCCATTTCCCGAGTCAAGAATACCGACGAAAACGGACCTATAAATACCCAAAACAACATCTTGGGTGAATACAGAGGCGTTAGTCAATAAAATCCCTCAATCCCGGATCATGTAAATTTATAATTGTAAGGTACAAATATTGAAAGCATTCCGTTGTCCGAGAGACAGTTTTGGTAACGTTGGTGTATTTCTCTTAACGGTTGATGAAAGTGCTCCTGAATCGAAATTTTTCGGAATCCAATAAAGCTCTGAATAATCTTCAGAAGATAAAATTTGCTTTTTTTAATACCACGTCGTGTACGATTATATCATTATTGACCATACGTTACAGTGTATGTAATACATAACTCGTAAAATAGTTGCTGAAAATATTAAATTGTTAGTTTTGTGTTTCGGCAAAGCATCGAACTTGAAAGTTCAAGTCAAATTGTTGTATCGCACTCTTTACCTTATCATTTCACTCGCTATTTAGAATCGTCTTCACATGTTCACTTACACTTACTTCCAATGTTTACCTTTCGGTCTGTGCCTCAAATCTTTCCGCTTGGCCGTGTCACGCTTTGAAACAGACCAGCTGTATATTTCACGCATTGTCTACACTCTCAAAATCATGTCTGTGTATCGTCTGTGTATTCTCTCGATTTTGTAAAACCTCAGCTGTCGTTCAAGTGATAAGTATAAATGAATGAACAGAAAATTTCCAAGACGATACTTAACTTTTTTTTTATCTGTCACGTAGTGTAATGTAGCAATACATCTCGCAGAATATTTTATGAATCTATTAGATCGGTGAATCTTCATTCGTCGCTTTGAAATACTGAAAAACTATGAATCAAAGTCTAGTTTCTGGATAAGAAAATCTGCTCTCCTGCCAGCCAACATGATTTTCGGACATATAGTTCAACGAATGTAAAAAAAGATAATGTCTGTATGGAAATTTGAATATATTTTTATGGCTTTGTGAATGTGAAGCTGTTTTATATTGTTTTGTATTGCCGTCGTGACGGGCTTGTATTTTCATATAAAATGAGTTGATGATGTCACCTTGGCGACCTTTTCGATACAGTTGTTCGTTGAAAACTACTGCATTTTATTGTATCGCAGGCTTGCGATTGGTGGAAAGTGGTCAACCCCTCCATGTCGGCGGTGACTAAGAATTATTTTCTCATGACCAACTCTCAAAGGACCTCAAGAATCGATCTGGCTAAAGTTTAGAGTGGCAATTGTCAAACCCAAGAAGCCGACCGTAGCGTAGAACGCCCAAGTTTGCCGATAACTTAGCCCAGATTCGTATAATCTCAGAAATAGCTTATGGTTAATATCATGCTAGAAGAGCACAATTAGTCACATGAGAACCAAACATCGAGTTAAAATGTAAAGAACCGTGGCTTGATACAGAATTGGGATTGGTGGAATAGGTTTTAAGGAATGTATTATAACAGGTCATAAAATAAAATAAACTATTATCCGATGAATTTCTGTAAGGACTGACAACAAAGAAGGAAAGATGGGGTTTTGATTGGGCTACCGAAGGACTCCGAAATATAAAAAACCCTGAGTCCCCGATGCCCGGTTATCTCGTATTTTACCTGTGCCAAATTATTCTATTTATTCACAATTATTTTCCCGAACAGACTGCCGTCTTGGGAGTTTTTTTCCGGGTCATCGAGAAGCACGTGTAACGCTGTGTATAAACGTGGCTGACAAATTTGTACCTTGGGATTAGAGACAATCTGTGTAAATAACTGAGGTGTGCTTTTACTATCTTGTAATGTCGACTAGAACTTAATTGTCGAAATTACCTGATTCACAGTTGAACACCCAAGATACATTGGGTGTAGAAAAAAAAAATTTACCGCCCAAATATCTTGAGGTGGAAAGCGGTTTAGAGTTGCTTGGAAAAAATGCTTAGGATTTTTTCGGATCAGTTGGAAGGATTTGATATTGGATGTAACTCATTCGCCGGTCTGACAAGGCCCAACTTGATTTAAAATAGAATTGTGAACTCTTTATTTTTAAGTCAGAATTGTATTAGGAATAACTTTTCTTTCGGTGTTACATGTATACATCAAAGCTGAAAACTGTCCTTAAATAAATGAAAGAATCAACTGGTTTTATCCTACTCAGCTCATTTTTGGCCTAATCAGGTCTAATTAGGCTCCATCTCAAAACGGAAGTCATTAATAACAGAACAAAAAATTATTTTAAAATCGAATCAGTTACGCAGAAGCGGATTTCCATCTGATCGTCGTCAAATTCAGGCTTCATTGGGATAGCAATGGGCCTACACCCGATATCTAATTCTTTCATTTGATTCGTGTTAGAAAATCACATCAAACCTTTTGTTCCCAGTGATTTTTCGCGTAAGGTTTCCCAGTCACGATTTTCACGCGTCCAATTCTTTCCGATACACAGTATATATTTGAAGGCACGTGTCGTGTACGTTTAAATAGCAGACGGGTCCGCGTTCTAAAGTTATTGATGCGTGAAATAATTTGCTATAAAAATGGAATACAAAGTACTCAACCTGAAGAATTTATCCAACTGCCAGTTGCCCAACACCTAATTTGAACTGGTGTATAAACGACCCAAGGCATCAAATTTGGTTGAAAATCTAAGGTGACTTTATCTCTAATTTAAATTTATACTTTGTTTCGTTTAATTTATATTAACATATTTCTTGTATACAATTGTGTCCTATTTCAACTGTCGTGTGTGTTCTGTTACTTTTCTTTTTTTATATATACTATTACAAAGATTGAAATCACCTTTTATGCTCCCCTGTCTGATCTAGTAGTCTTTGTAAAAGACACAGAAAAGTCATCAAATGTTTGTAAAAAAAAAAAAAAAAGAGCAAGGTTACTGCGCCAACCCAAACTATTGTAAAACCATCTTGTTTCTGGCTCCCAACTGGAAAGACGTGTTGCGAACAAAAGCATTCTTCTTTCCCTTTAATTTTCGCCTGTTTGGTCACTTATTTTCGCTAGCAAAATTTATGTTCTTTGCGCTGCAACGCGGTTTTGCTCCAATATATTACTATTATTGTCTTCCCTTTTGTTATAATATATTCTCCTACCGATGTGGCTAATTCTCTCCACACAAGCACTTACATGCCCATCCGTTTTTCTTCGTCGCCTCTGATTATTCGTGGTTTTTCTGTGATAGTTTCTTCCTTGCTGAATTATCGATCTCTTAAACGGTTTTTTTTCTTTTTTCTTTTTAATCTACCAATTTGTCAGGTAAGCCTTCCGGTATTTTATTATACATTCTTCTTGCTACTGTGACGATATTCTAAATTCGAAATGCCCGCGAAGTGTTGCTGGACACAGCCATCCCGATCCAGGCGTCAGGCGGGAGAATCGGTTGAACGTTTCGAAGACTCTGCGGAAAGACACCAACCCGTACGGCCCGACAATTATAATACTCCGCAGAAGTCGAAAACCAAGTCGATTTTAAGATTTCCTAAAGATCCAAATACACAGTACCAGTTCACTGAATTTTCGACGTCATTACGATCCCTGCTGTTCTCATCTCCCATCTCAACGTGAATAAACGACGCAACCTGAAGGTGGACACAAGATTTCTAAGCATCCATCAAACGAGAGTGGAGAAGCGCATAATACCCGGATTGGCAAGTGATTCATCTGGTGCAACGGTATTCGACGACATAGACAAGGGACAAGTTAATTTTGGTGTTTTGTGTATTGAAAGCGTCTTTTTAAATTATGTGAATGTTTGGATGTGTGAATGAATAACTTTTGATCTTTTTTTTTTTTTTTTTTATGTGTAGACTTTTGTTTTTACCATTTATCAATCTGTTTATCCGAACTCTTTTATCTATTACAATTTTACCTTTACCATTTTGTCGACCATTTTACGTATATTCCATTTATATTCCATTTACATGTTATTTATATTTAATTTATTCAACAGAGAGTCAAACTCGTATCTATTATCGTTCTTTTAATCTTGTCTTGTAAGCCTGTCCATCGAATTCACGTCTTTTTTTTTTCTTTTATTTTCACAAAAAAAACGAGTAATTACACTACGTTTCTTTCCTCTCTGTGTCCTCTGGTTGTCCTTGGATCTCTGATCCCAGGTAACATTCTATACGGCCATTTCACATGCCATGTGGCATTAGCATGGCGTTCATGTCGGCAGGCCACTTTGGAACTCAATGTCCAAGAAATTTTTACACAATCTTTTATAAAATATTTTCATACACCATACTGTGCACTTCGTAATATTACTACTAGATGGGCATTGTTTTTACAAACAGATTTACACAGTAAATGAAATAATAAAAGTATATAATTATTGCATGTTAATTCGGAAATCTGCTACGAATCCTTCGAATTTTCCCACTGTAGGGTTTTTGACATTTCGTGGTAAAATTTTTATAACATTGTAAATGCTTAGGCGAAGGTACTATGCAAAATTGGTGACGTCATCGGTCACGGAAAATTATGGTAAATCGATCGGGTACAAATCATAAGTTTCAAGTCAACAGAGATGACTCATGCGATTTGTATTCAAGATGGCGGTGATGACGAATGCAATTTATAAGATACCAATGATTAACCGTATGATTAGTATATATGTCCACGACATTGTAGATTATGCAAATCATGTGAATTTTTTTTTCTACAAATGTCTGAAATTTTCATATGGTAATTACGATTGTATATTGATGCTATTAAAACACGAAAATTCGAATGCTCCGAGACGGAACTCAGAATTGAAATAAGAGTCTCGAATGAATTCGTCTAAACTCCTTTTAACTGTATTTCAAGATATTTCCGAGCGCGGGAGCAAACAAATTCGATAGTGATCATTTTCAGGACGACCATGAGTTTGAATAACTAATTTTTGTTCCAACCAGTCATAAAAATATTCATACGTTTTGTTTCAGATTTTCCACTGGATAGCAAAACGAAGAGCTTAAAGCCATGCTACAATACACCCTTGTGCTAATCTCCTGTATATATGCAGGTGAATATACAGCATATTTGAAATATTAGAAAAATCGTGATTTGACCGAATGAATAATTCATCGATTCTTCCGTCACGTCACAAAAAATTTTTGTGCTTTCAGCTGAGGCTAGCTCCTGTATATTTCGCGAGTTCGAAAACGGTACCGTGTGTGTTTGCAATGCTACCTACTGCGACACCATTCCAGTTTACGAAACGCCTAGCAACGGTTCGTACCTACGGTATACGTCGAGTGGAGATGATGTGAGACTCAGCAGAACACTGGGTGATTTTACAAATGAAACAACATCCGACGGGGCCGTGATTCTGCTCCAACGAAACGTAACCTATCAAAGTATTCAGGGCTTTGGAGGTGCCTTCACTGATGCCGCGACTATAAACATAAAATCGCTGAGCAAAGCTGCACAGGCAAACTTGCTAACGTAATTTTCTTGGATCCCATAAGAAACCACTTTCATTCTCAGAAATATCTCGACATTCCCCAATCCATTGTCAGTTTTACCGATAAGGTTCTGCCGGTGATCAATGTACTCACCGTCGTTGATTCATTCTTTACTTACTCTTCGTCACTGTCTACGGAACAGCCGCAAAAAACTGTCGAAAATAATCCAATGGTTTTAGGACATGTCCAGTATAATCTTGACTGATAGGCTTGACTGTATTTACAGATCTTATTTCGCCAAGGAAGGTATCAGGTATAATATTGGCCGTGTACCCATTGCCGGTACTGACTTTTCCACAAGGAATTACACCTACGATGACAACGATGGCGACGTGTCACTCGAAAACTTTAGTCTCGCGGACGAGGACTTTGATTACAAAATTCCTCTGATGCTCGAAGCACTTGAAATCAATGAGGAACTCAGGTTTTTGGCTTCATCGTGGACTGCTCCACCTTGGATGAAGACAAATGCCGATTACGTCAATGGTAAACTTTATCGTCAACCATCAGACCAGTCAACGTCGCTAGAATTAATGGATACTTTCGATAGTGTTAAGTCCGAATTGTAGAGGGTAAAACTTTTCAGGATATTTGAAGGAAGAATACTACCAAGTGTACGCTGACTATCTCATCAAATTCTTGGACGCGTACTACGACCAAGGATTAGAGATGTGGGCGATCACGACTGGCAATGAGCCCAACAATGGAATCACTTCAAACTGTACTATCACCTCCATGTCAATGACAATGAACGAAACAGCCACTTGGCTTGCGTCGAATTTCGGTCCCGCACTGGCTAAATCAAAGCACAACAAAACGCTAATTCTTTCTCTCGATGATCAGAGAAGTTTTTTAATGACATACCTGAAAGATATGTTTGAAAATGAATTGGCGAAGAACTATACAGATGGTGTCGCCATTCATTGGTATGACGACAAAACGACTAACGCAAGTGTGCTTACGGAATTTCACGATTCCTATCCTGAACCATTTCTTCTCATGGATGAGGCTTCAGTCCGTAAGTTAATAGCCACATTACATTAGCGAATAAGAATCTCCAATGGTTTTCCATTTTATATCATGGTGGTTTTTTTTTTTTTTTTTTTTTTTTTTTTTTTGATACAGTAATTTGGGCAGCGGTGGGCGAACTTTCCTTGGGATCCTGGAGTACGGGAGAAAAGTACATAAACGATATATTCGAGGTACGTATATCACAAAGTCATTTCAATCATTACGGAAATCTTATGTCACATAGTAATGACCAAATCATTGTCATCTCCTGTCAACATAGTCTGTAGTATATTTTACTATGGAATTGCATTGCGTGAGATGTCTAGAAGCCAATACCATCAATAACAAACTATTTTTCCTAATTTGCTTGTTCTTCGGCTTGAAGAACCTGGAAAACTGGGTGACTGGTTGGATGGACTGGAATATTGCATTGAACAAAGACTCTGAACCGAATTGGACATCGGGTTTCAGGGCACAATCTCCCATTATCGTGAATCCTGACGACGACGAATTTTACAAACAGCCATTGTTCTACGCCATAGCCCACTTCAGCAGATTCATCCCCCGGAATTCTGTGAGACTAGAACTCACTCAAACCAGTAGTTCATTGAGATCTTTGGCTTTCGAGACTCCGGAGAATGAGACGGTCATCGTAGTTTACAACAAGTTAGTAGTCAATCACAAATAGAAACTTATCAAGAGTATCAGTGAAATGAGTCACTGCTACATAAAACCACGTGAGAAAAAACGTATATTTCTTTGAGCCACTTGAAGAGAGGTGACAAAATCAGTACGACAAACAGCAAATATTGCGACAGAAATTGATCTGCTTGATCATGAATATGGCAGGAAACTGTAGCGAAAATCGGAATACTGTCTGACGCCTTTTTAAATAAGTTTTTTCAACAAAGTGCCCAAACGATGTCAGTTTCATTTGTGCGCGTGATAAAGTAAGTTTGGTGATACAGTTTCAGGGGATTTCTCGACCCCGCACAGGTTGAAATGAAAGTCTGAAAAATATTGAGAAGAAACAACCTTATACGAATTTAATGTCAGTCTTAGGCCAAATAGTCTGGAAGAAATATGATATTCTGATTTCCTATCATCAACGACCATGTCCTGTAAAGTATATAAGTATTATTGTTTCAGTCAAACCCTGGATCAGCGGGTGATTATTCGTGATACAGAAAAAGGAGACATCGAGGTGGAGTTAACAGGTGGTTCCATTCACACGATCCTCTACAAATAGCGGGATAGTATTGATAAGTAACCTTACTTTACTTGGTAATCTTACCTTACCTTGAAGCGTATCAAAACATACTCTGACAAAATGAGGCATTACAATAAATGCGAGGGTTGATGGGATACTTATGAGGTGATAAAAGATTACAATTTAAAAAGGTTTCTGATAGTATAGTATCACACCTGGACAATATCTTGAACCTTGAAAATCAACAGCACATGCGCGAGTTTTATCGGCTGTTCTTGCAGGCTGGCCATCCCGAGTTTTCAGCTGTCAAACTGTTTCTGCCGACGATGTGGTTGATACGAATTTTCGAGGTTAGAATCTCAAATAATCGAGGCAGTGACTCGGAAAGGTTTGGGAAGCATTTGTTATTGGCCCGGAAAGCTGATCTTCAAAGAACGGTCAGAATTTAACGCTTGTGCTTTTTGAAAATTCAAACGTAGACATTTTGCGTAGGTTGGCCGGCCTGCATCGCAGACAAAAATATCGCTGCGGGAAGATTTCGTCGCCCAATGAGATTGAATTATTTGGCGCATGCGCGGTTGATTTTCAAGTTTCAAGAGATTGTCCTGGTATAAGTATTATAAGAGTATTGTACGTATTTCCGAGCTGTTTAGGGCCTTCCTATCTGTCTCCTTCGAGTCTACTTTTTAAATCACGTGTATGTGTAGCGATATTTACAGAATAGATTAGATTTACAGATTGATGGAGAATTATTGGACCCAAAATAAAAAGGATTTAGATTTAGAGAATCGCAGGCAGATAAATAACAAATAAGAAATCAGTTTCATTAGAAAATGAAATCGAAAATTTAATTGTATAATCTTTTAATTTATAAGAGCTTTGAATTCTGTAATAAAAAAATATTCCATGATTCTATAATTATACCTGTGAGACTTTGATTTTATGAATAAATATTATACAGAAACTTCAAAGTTGATATCTCTAACCCAGTTGTATCACTGAGAGTGTATCTTGCATTCCATGTTGATGAATAATGAAATCTGAATTAGGCCCGAGAAATAATTCCAAACCCCCTGAGATTCCTGTCTACTCTCCTTTTGAAATATCTATTGCTTTCTGGAACTGGCGCCCAACCATAAGGGGAAAACAGAGACTAGCCGGAGTGTCTCAATCTGAACTAACTGAAAAGTGTCCGAGGATTGATGTCTCGAACAGACCCTTTGGGCTCGCTAATATGTACTTTACGTAATGAATGTAACATTATTGGAATGAATAGTTGATGTTATACGTATAATCCCTGATCCCTAATCGTATGATTAATGATAGTAAATAGTATAATATGTATTGTACAATCTAACTGTGTTACATATCATGCTTACAAATGGACCGTCACATTTTCAACTATTTAACATAATCTCATTTGCTTGCGAGCAGTGTTAGTCAGACTGTACTTGTCATAATGTTGCTGTGTATTTTCAAATACTACAAACAATGAGTTAAGTTCAGAAATAATGTCTGTATTCCAGGAGAGAGAATAATGTACAATTCAGAAATAAATGAGTACGCTTATGACTTTCAGCAGTTTAAATAATTTTCTTTTATTATATTAATGACTTACAAATAAAATATTTGCATATTTCTTAATCAGCCGCTGAGAATGCGCGACAAGGTGTGGTTAGACCTTGCTCTTCCTTGTCATCCAATGTACTTTCTGATTATTTGTAACTTTGATTTGAATTTCTGGTTGTGTGGTTGTATTTATTTATTTTGATATGTTTTGATTTGATTGGTTCAGATTTTATTTTATGGTTAGGTCTATTTATATCTGCTATTTTTCGATGTAACCTGACCTACATCTCTATACTCTGACCATGCTTTGCTCGCCTTCAGAGTTCTGTATTTTTATTTTGATCACAGCAGTGGTGTATATTGTTTCTCGGTACCTCGTGTTATGGATACTGTGGATGTGTTTTGGTTAATTTACGGGTGCTCGAGTGTATTTTAATTTCTGAAGCAGTATTATTGGCTTTCTCCTGATTAACTTATTTTGTTTTCAAATTTGCTAAACTTCTTGGAGACAAATGATTCGAAGCTGTCCAATATTATCGTTGACATTATCATCGGACGTCGAAATAGTGCACCAGAGAATTTATCCCAGCACTTTACAAAATCGTGAAAATTTTCGCCGATAATGCAATGGGGTTAGCCTGACTTTTTCGTCATTTTTCGAGCAGAGATATTTCGGTCTCAGATTCGATTTAAATGACCCTTACCTGACTAATTGGACCCTCAGGAACTCAGAAATCGCAGCGAAAAGAGCGTAGGACCAACAGGAGAGAAATGGCGAGCGAAAAAGCACCTGCTGAAAAATATCGAAAATTCAGGTTCTGGTTTTTTGGCTGTAACTTTTGATGCGTTGATCGCAGCGTATTGGGACTGCGCCCAATCGATTTCTCTCGCAAAATTACGTCCGATCAGTGCTACAATTAATTGGTTCCAGCACTTTTCAAAATCGCGAAAATTTTCGCCAAAAATGGAAAGGGGTTAGCCTTACTTTTTTTTTCGGCAAAAAACTTTTGGTTTCAGATTCGATTTAAACGATCCTTATCCGACCAATTGGACCCTCAGGAACTCAGAAATCGCAGCGAAAAGAGCGTAGGACCAACAGGAGAGAAATGGCGAGCGAAAAAGCACCTGCTGAAAAATGTCGAAAATTCAGGTTCTGGTTTTTTGGCTGTAACTTTTGATGCATTGATCGCAGCGTATTAGGACTGCGCCCAATCGATTTCTCTCGCGAAATTACCTCCGACCAGTGCTACAATTAATTGATTCCAGCACTTTTCAAAATCGCGAAAATTTTCGCCAAAAATGGAAAGGGGTTAGCCTTACTTTTTTTTTTGGCAAAAAACTTTTGGTCTCAGATTCGATTTGAACGATCCTTATCCGACCAATTGGACCCTCAGGAACTCAGAAATCGCAGCGAAAAGAGCGTAGGACCAACAGGAGAGAAATGGCGAGCGAAAAAGCACCTGCTGAAAAATGTCGAAAATTCAGGTTCTGGTTTTTTGGCTGTAACTTTTGATGCGTTGATCGCAGCGTATTGGGACTGCGCCCAATCGATTTCTGTCACAAAATTACGTCCGATCAGTGCTACAATTAATTGATTCCAGCACTTTTCAAAATCGCGAAAATTTTCGCCAAAAATGGAAATGGGTTAGCCTTACTTTTTTTTTTGGCAAAAAACTTTTGGTCTCAGATTCAGTTTAAACGATCCTTATCCGACCAATTGGACCCTCAGGAACTCAGAAATCGCAGCGAAAAGAGCGTAGGACTAACAGGAGAGAAATGGCGAGCGAAAAAGCACCTGCTGAAAAATGTCGAAAATTCAGGTTCTGGTTTTTTGGCTGTAACTTTTGATGCGTTGATCGCAGCGTATTGGGACTGCGCCCAATCGATTTCTCTCGTAAAGTTACGTCCGATCAGCGCTACAATTAATTGATTCCAGCACTTTTCAAAATCGCGAATATTTTCGCGAAAAATGGAAAGGGGTTAGCCTTACTTTTTTTTTGGCAAAAAACTTTTGGTTTCAGATTCGATTTAAACGATCCTTATCCGACCAATTGGACCCTCAGGAACTCAGAAATCGCAGCGAAAAGAGCGTAGGACCAACAGGAGAGAAATGGCGAGCGAAAAAGCACCTGCTGAAAAATGTCGAAAACTCAGGTTCTGGTTTTTTGGCTGTAACTTTTGATGCGTTGATCGCAGCGTATTGGGACTGCGCCCAATCGATTTCTCTCGCGAAATTACCTCCGATCAGTGCTACAATTAATTGATTCCAGCACTTTTCAAAATCGCGAAAATTTTCGCCAAAAATGGAAAGGGGTTAGCCTTACTTTTTTTTTTGGCAAAAAACTTTTGTTCTCAGATTCGATTTGAACGATCCTTATCCGACCAATTGGACCCTCAGGAACTCAGAAATCGCAGCGAAAAGAGCGTAGGACCAACAGGAGAGAAATGGCGAGCGAAAAAGCACCTGCTGAAAAATGTCGAAAATTCAGGTTCTGGTTTTTTGGCTGTAACTTTTGATGCATTGATCGCAGCGTATTAGGACTGCGCCCAATCGATTTCTCTCGCGAAATTACCTCCGACCAGTGCTACAATTAATTGATTCCAGCACTTTTCAAAATCGCGAAAATTTTCGCCAAAAATGGAAAGGGGTTAGCCTTACTTTTTTTTTTGGCAAAAAACTTTTGGTCTCAGATTCGATTTGAACGATCCTTATCCGACCAATTGGACCCTCAGGAACTCAGAAATCGCAGCGAAAAGAGCGTAGGACCAACAGGAGAGAAATGGCGAGCGAAAAAGCACCTGCTGAAAAATGTCGAAAATTCAGGTTCTGGTTTTTTGGCTGTAACTTTTGATGCGTTGATCGCAGCGTATTGGGACTGCGCCCAATCGATTTCTGTCACAAAATTACGTCCGATCAGTGCTACAATTAATTGATTCCAGCACTTTTCAAAATCGCGAAAATTTTCGCCAAAAATGGAAAGGGGTTAGCCTTACTTTTTTTTTTGGCAAAAAACTTTTGGTCTCAGATTCGATTTAAACGATCCTTATTCGACCAATTGGACCCTCAGGAACTCAGGAATCGCAGCGAAAAGAGCGTGGGACCAACAGGAGAGAAATGGCGAGCGAAAAAGCACGGGCTGAAAAATGTCGAAAACTCAGGTTCTGGTTTTTTGGCTGTAACTTTTGATGCGTTGATCGCAGCGTATTGGGACTGCGCCCAATCGATTTCTCTCGCAAAATCACGTCCGATGGGTGCTACAATTAATTGATTCCAGCACTTTTCAAAATCGCGAAAATTTTCGCCAAAAATGGAAAGGGGTTAGCCTTACTTTTTTTTTGGGCAAAAAACTTTTGGTCTCAGATTCGATTTGAACGATCCTTATCCGACCAATTGGACCCTCAGGAACTCAGGAATCGCAGCGAAAAGAGCGTGGGACCAACAGGAGAGAAATGGCGAGCGAAAAAGCACGGGCTGAAAAATGTCGAAAACTCAGGTTCTGGTTTTTTGGCTGTAACTTTTGATGCGTTGATCGCAGCGTATTGGGACTGCGCCCAATCGATTTCTCTCGCAAAATTACGTCCGATCAGTGCTACAATTAATTGATTCCAGCACTTTTCGAAATCGCGAAAATTTTCGCCAAAAATGGAAAGGGGTTAGCCTTACTTTTTTTGTTGGCAAAAAACTTTTGGTCTCAGATTCGATTTAAACGATCCTTATCCGACCGATTGGACCTTCAGGAACTCAGAAATCGCAGCGAAAAGAGCGTAGGACCAACAGGAGAGAAATGGCGAGCGAAAAAGCACCTGCTGAAAAATGTCGAAAATGCAGGTTCTGGTTTTTTGGCTGTAACTTTTGATGCGTTGATCGCAGCGTATTGGGACTGCGCCCAATCGATTTCTCTCGTAAAATTACGTCCGATCAGCGCTACAATTAATTGATTCCAGCACTTTTCAAAATCGCGAATATTTTTGCCAAAAATGGAAAGGGGTTAGCCTTACTTTTTTTTTTGGCAAGAAACTTTTGGTCTCAGATTCGATTTAAACGATCCTTATCCGACCAATTGGACCCTCAGGAACTCAGAAATCGCAGCGAAAAGAGCGTAGGACCAACAGGAGAGAAATGGCGAGCGAAAAAGCACCTGCTGAAAAATGTCGAAAATTCAGGTTCTGGTTTTTTGGCTGTAACTTTTGATGCGTTGATCGCAGCGTATTGGGACTGCGCCCAATCGATTTCTCTCGCAAAATTACGTCCGATCAGCGCTACAATTAATTGATTCCAGCACTTTTCAAAATCGCGAATATTTTCGCCAAAAATGGAAAGGGGTTAGCCTTACTTTTTTTTTTGGCAAAAAACTTTTGGTCTCAGATTCAGTTTAAACGATCCTTATCCGACCAATTGGACCCTCAGGAACTCAGAAATCGCAGCGAAAAGAGCGTAGGACCAACAGGAGAGAAATGGCGAGCGAAAAAGCACCTGCTGAAAAATGTCGAAAATGCAGGTTCTGGTTTTTTGGCTGTAACTTTTGATGCGTTGATCGCAGCGTATTGGGACTGCGCCCAATCGATTTCTCTCGCAAAATCACGTCCGATGGGTGCTACAATTAATTGATTCCAGCACTTTTCAAAATCGCGAAAATTTTCGCCAAAAATGGAAAGGGGTTAGCCTTACTTTTTTTTTGGGCAAAAAACTTTTGGTCTCAGATTCGATTTAAACGATCCTTATCCGACCAATTGGACCCTCAGGAACTCAGGAATCGCAGCAAAAAGAGCGTGGGACCAACAGGAGAGAAATGGCGAGCGAAAAAGCACGGGCTGAAAAATGTCGAAAACTCAGGTTCTGGTTTTTTGGCTGTAACTTTTGATGCGTTGATCGCAGCGTATTGGGACTGCGCCCAATCGATTTCTCTCGCAAAATTACGTCCGATCAGTGCTACAATTAATTGATTCCAGCACTTTTCGAAATCGCGAAAATTTTCGCCAAAAATGGAAAGGGGTTAGCCTTACTTTTTTTTTTGGCAAAAAACTTTTGGTCTCAGATTCGATTTAAACGATCCTTATCCGACCAATTGGACCCTCAGGAACTCAGAAATCGCAGCGAAAAGAGCGTAGGACCAACAGGAGAGAAATGGCGAGCGAAAAAGCACCTGCTGAAAAATGTCGAAAATTCAGGTTCTGGTTTTTTGGCTGTAACTTTTGATGCGTTGATCGCAGCGTATTGGGACTGCGCCCAATCGATTTCTCTCGCGAAATTACCTCCGATCAGTGCTACAATTAATTGATTCCAGCACTTTTCAAAATCGCGAAAATTTTCGCCAAAAATGGAAAGGGGTTAGCCTTACTTTTTTTTTTGGCAAAAAACTTTTGTTCTCAGATTCGATTTGAACGATCCTTATCCGACCAATTGGACCCTCAGGAACTCAGAAATCGCAGCGAAAAGAGCGTAGGACCAACAGGAGAGAAATGGCGAGCGAAAAAGCACCTGCTGAAAAATGTCGAAAATTCAGGTTCTGGTTTTTTGGCTGTAACTTTTGATGCATTGATCGCAGCGTATTAGGACTGCGCCCAATCGATTTCTCTCGCGAAATTACCTCCGACCAGTGCTACAATTAATTGATTCCAGCACTTTTCAAAATCGCGAAAATTTTCGCCAAAAATGGAAAGGGGTTAGCCTTACTTTTTTTTTTGGCAAAAAACTTTTGGTCTCAGATTCGATTTGAACGATCCTTATCCGACCAATTGGACCCTCAGGAACTCAGAAATCGCAGCGAAAAGAGCGTAGGACCAACAGGAGAGAAATGGCGAGCGAAAAAGCACCTGCTGAAAAATGTCGAAAATTCAGGTTCTGGTTTTTTGGCTGTAACTTTTGATGCGTTGATCGCAGCGTATTGGGACTGCGCCCAATCGATTTCTGTCACAAAATTACGTCCGATCAGTGCTACAATTAATTGATTCCAGCACTTTTCGAAATCGCGAAAATTTTCGCCAAAAATGGAAAGGGGTTAGCCTTACTTTTTTTTTTGGCAAAAAACTTTTGGTCTCAGATTCGATTTAAACGATCCTTATTCGACCAATTGGACCCTCAGGAACTCAGGAATCGCAGCGAAAAGAGCGTGGGACCAACAGGAGAGAAATGGCGAGCGAAAAAGCACGGGCTGAAAAATGTCGAAAACTCAGGTTCTGGTTTTTTGGCTGTAACTTTTGATGCGTTGATCGCAGCGTATTGGGACTGCGCCCAATCGATTTCTCTCGCAAAATCACGTCCGATGGGTGCTACAATTAATTGATTCCAGCACTTTTCAAAATCGCGAAAATTTTCGCCAAAAATGGAAAGGGGTTAGCCTTACTTTTTTTTTGGGCAAAAAACTTTTGGTCTCAGATTCGATTTG
This sequence comes from Neodiprion lecontei, assembly GCF_021901455.1. Classification (NCBI taxonomy): domain Eukaryota; kingdom Metazoa; phylum Arthropoda; class Insecta; order Hymenoptera; family Diprionidae; genus Neodiprion; species Neodiprion lecontei. The sequence goes on from NC_060262.1 coordinate 4,154,247, forward strand.
AACGATCCTTATCCGACCAATTGGACCCTCAGGAACTCAGGAATCGCAGCGAAAAGAGCGTGGGACCAACAGGAGAGAAATGGCGAGCGAAAAAGCACGGGCTGAAAAATGTCGAAAACTCAGGTTCTGGTTTTTTGGCTGTAACTTTTGATGCGTTGATCGCAGCGTATTGGGACTGCGCCCAATCGATTTCTCTCGCAAAATTACGTCCGATCAGTGCTACAATTAATTGATTCCAGCACTTTTCAAAATCGCGAAAATTTTCGCCAAAAATGGAAAGGGGTTAGCCTTACTTTTTTTTTTGGCAAAAAACTTTTGGTCTCAGATTCGATTTAAACGATCCTTATTCGACCAATTGGACCCTCAGGAACTCAGGAATCGCAGCGAAAAGAGCGTGGGACCAACAGGAGAGAAATGGCGAGCGAAAAAGCACGGGCTGAAAAATGTCGAAAACTCAGGTTCTGGTTTTTTGGCTGTAACTTTTGATGCGTTGATCGCAGCGTATTGGGACTGCGCCCAATCGATTTCTCTCGTAAACTTACGTCCGATCAGCGCTACAATTAATTGATTCCAGCACTTTTCAAAATCGCGAATATTTTCGCCAAAAATGGAAAGGGGTTAGCCTTACTTTTTTTTTTGGCAAAAAACTTTTGGTCTCAGATTCGATTTAAACGATCCTTATCCGACCAATTGGACCCTCAGGAACTCAGAAATCGCAGCGAAAAGAGCGTAGGACCAACAGGAGAGAAATGGCGAGCGAAAAAGCACCTGCTGAAAAATGTCGAAAACTCAGGTTCTGGTTTTTTGGCTGTAACTTTTGATGCGTTGATCGCAGCGTATTGGGACTGCGCCCAATCGATTTCTCTCGCAAAATCACGTCCGATGGGTGCTACAATTAATTGATTCCAGCACTTTTCAAAATCGCGAAAATTTTCGCCAAAAATGGAAATGGGTTAGCCTTACTTTTTTTTTGGGCAAAAAACTTTTGGTCTCAGATTCGATTTGAACGATCCTTATCCGACCAATTGGACCCTCAGGAACTCAGGAATCGCAGCGAAAAGAGCGTGGGACCAACAGGAGAGAAATGGCGAGCGAAAAAGCACGGGCTGAAAAATGTCGAAAACTCAGGTTCTGGTTTTTTGGCTGTAACTTTTGATGCGTTGATCGCAGCGTATTGGGACTGCGCCCAATCGATTTCTCTCGCAAAATTACGTCCGATCAGTGCTACAATTAATTGATTCCAGCACTTTTCGAAATCGCGAAAATTTTCGCCAAAAATGGAAAGGGGTTAGCCTTACTTTTTTTGTTGGCAAAAAACTTTTGGTCTCAGATTCGATTTAAACGATCCTTATCCGACCAATTGGACCCTCAGGAACTCAGAAATCGCAGCGAAAAGAGCGTAGGACCAACAGGAGAGAAATGGCGAGCGAAAAAGCACCTGCTGAAAAATGTCGAAAATTCAGGTTCTGGTTTTTTGGCTGTAACTTTTGATGCGTTGATCGCAGCGTATTGGGACTGCGCCCAATCGATTTCTCTCGCAAAATTACGTCCGATCAGTGCTACAATTAATTGATTCCAGCACTTTTCAGAATCGCGAAAATTTTTGCCAAAAATGGAAAGGGGTTAGCCTTACTTTTTTTTTTGGCAAAAAACTTTTGGTTTCAGATTCGATTTAAACGATCCTTATCCGACCAATTGGACCCTCAGGAACTCAGAAATCGCAGCGAAAAGAGCGTAGGACCAACAGGAGAGAAATGGCGAGCGAAAAAGCACCTGCTGAAAAATGTCGAAAATTCAGGTTCTGGTTTTTTGGCTGTAACTTTTGATGCGTTGATCGCAGCGTATTGGGACTGCGCCCAATCGATTTCTCTCGCAAAATCACGTCCGATGGGTGCTACAATTAATTGATTCCAGCACTTTTCAAAATCGCGAAAATTTTCGCCAAAAATGGAAAGGGGTTGTTAGCCTTACCTTTTTTTTTGGCAAAAAACTTTTGGTTTCAGATTCGATTTAAACGATCCTTATCCGACCAATTGGACCCTCAGGAACTCAGAAATCGCAGCGAAAAGAGCGTAGGACCAACAGGAGAGAAATGGCGAGCGAAAAAGCACCTGCTGAAAAATGTCGAAAATTCAGGTTCTGGTTTTTTGGCTGTAACTTTTGATGCGTTGATCGCAGCGTATTGGGACTGCGCCCAATCGATTTCTCTCGCAAAATCACGTCCGATGGGTGCTACAATTAATTGATTCCAGCACTTTTCAAAATCGCGAAAATTTTCGCCAAAAATGGAAAGGGGTTAGCCTTACTTTTTTTTTGGGCAAAAAACTTTTGGTCTCAGATTCGATTTAAACGATACTTATCCGACCAATTGGACCCTCAGGAACTCAGGAATCGCAGCGAAAAGAGCGTAGGACCAACAGGAGAGAAATGGCGAGCGAAAAAGCACGGGCTGAAAAATGTCGAAAACTCAGGTTCTGGTTTTTTGGCTGTAACTTTTGATGCGTTGATCGCAGCGTATTGGGACTGCGCCCAATCGATTTCTCTCGCAAAATTACGTCCGATCAGTGCTACAATTAATTGATTCCAGCACTTTTCGAAATCGCGAAAATTTTCGCCAAAAATGGAAAGGGGTTAGCCTTAATTTTTTTTTTGGCAAAAAACTTTTGGTCTCAGATTCGATTTAAACGATCCTTATCCGACCAATTGGACCCTCAGGAACTCAGAAATCGCAGCGAAAAGAGCGTAGGACCAACAGGAGAGAAATGGCGAGCGAAAAAGCACCTGCTGAAAAATGTCGAAAATTCAGGTTCTGGTTTTTTGGCTGTAACTTTTGATGCGTTGATCGCAGCGTATTGGGACTGCGCCCAATCGATTTCTCTCGCAAAATTACGTCCGATCAGTGCTACAATTAATTGGTTCCAGCACCTTTCAAAATCGCGAAAATTTTCGCCAAAAATGGAAAGGGGTTAGCCTTACTTTTTTTTTCGGCAAAAAACTTTTGGTTTCAGATTCGATATAAACGATCCTTATCCGACCAATTGGACCCTCAGGAACTCAGAAATCGCAGCGAAAAGAGCGTAGGACCAACAGGAGAGAAATGGCGAGCGAAAAAGCACCTGCTGAAAAATGTCGAAAATTCAGGTTCTGGTTTTTTGGCTGTAACTTTTGATGCGTTGATCGCAGCGTATTGGGACTGCGCCCAATCGATTTTTCTCGCGAAATTACCTCCGATCAGTGCTACAATTAATTGATTCCAGCACTTTTCAAAATCGCGAAAATTTTCGCCAAAAATGGAAAGGGGTTAGCCTTACTTTTTTTTTTGGCGAAAAACTTTTGGTCTCAGATTCGATTTAAACGATCCTTATTCGACCAATTGGACCCTCAGGAACTCAGAAATCGCAGCGAAAAGAGCGTAGGACCAACAGGAGAGAAATGGCAAGCGAAAAAGCACCTGCTGAAAAATGTCGAAAATTCAGGTTCTGGTTTTTTGGCTGTAACTTTTGATGCGTTGATCGCAGCGTATTGGGACTGCGCCCAATCGATTTCTCTCGCAAAATTACGTCCGATCAGTGCTACAATTAATTGATTCCAGCACTTTTCAAAATCGCGAAAATTTTCGCCAAAAATGGAAAGGGGTTAGCCTTACTTTTTTTGTTGGCAAAAAACTTTTGGTCTCAGATTCGATTTGAACGATCCTTATCCGACCAATTGGACCCTCAGGAACTCAGGAATCGCAGCGAAAAGAGCGTAGGACCAACAGGAGAGAAATGGCGAGCGAAAAAGCACGGGCTGTAAAATGTCGAAAACTCAGGTTCTGGTTTTTTGGCTGTAACTTTTGATGCGTTGATCGCAGCGTATTAGGACTGCGCCCAATCGATTTCTCTCGCAAAATTACGTCCGATCAGTGCTACAATCAATTGATTCCAGCACTTTTCAAAATCGCGAAAATTTTCGCCAAAAATGGAAAGGGGTTAGCCTTACTTTTTTTTTTGGCAAAAAACTTTAGGTCTCAGATTCGATTTGAACGACCCTTATCCGACCGATTGGACCCTCAGGAACTCAGAAATCGCAGCGAAAAGAGCGTAGGACCAACAGGAGAGAAATGGCGAGCGAAAAAGCACCTGCTGAAAAATGTCGAAAATGCAGGTTCTGGTTTTTTGGCTGTAACTTTTGATGCGTTGATCGCAGCGTATTGGGACTGCGCCCAATCGATTTCTCTCGTAAACTTACGTCCGATCAGCGCTACAATTAATTGATTCCAGCACTTTTCAAAATCGCGAATATTTTCGCCAAAAATGGAAAGGGGTTAGCCTTACTTTTTTTTTGGGCAAAAAACTTTTGGTCTCAGATTCGATTTGAACGATCCTTATCCGACCAATTGGACCCTCAGGAACTCAGGAATCGCAGCGAAAAGAGCGTGGGACCAACAGGAGAGAAATGGCGAGCGAAAAAGCACGGGCTGAAAAATGTCGAAAACTCAGGTTCTGGTTTTTTGGCTGTAACTTTTGATGCGTTGATCGCAGCGTATTGGGACTGCGCCCAATCGATTTCTCTCGCAAAATTACGTCCGATCGGTGCTACAATTAATTGATTCCAGCACTTTTCGAAATCGCGAAAATCTTCGCCAAAAATGGAAAGGGGTTAGCCTTACTTTTTTTGTTGGCAAAAAACTTTTGGTCTCAGATTCGATTTAAACGATCCTTATCCGACCGATTGGACCCTCAGGAACTCAGAAATCGCAGCGAAAAGAGCGTAGGACCAACAGGAGAGAAATGGCGAGCGAAAAAGCACCTGCTGCAAAATGTCGAAAATGCAGGTTCTGGTTTTTTGGCTGTAACTTTTGATGCGTTGATCGCAGCGTATTGGGACTGCGCCCAATCGATTTCTCTCGTAAAATTACGTCCGATCAGCGCTACAATTAATTGATTCCAGCACTTTTCAAAATCGCGAATATTTTCGCCAAAAATGGAAAGGGGTTAGCCTTACTTTTTTTTTTGGCAAAAAACTTTTGGTCTCAGATTCGATTTAAACGATCCTTATCCGACCAATTGGACCCTCAGGAACTCAGAAATCGCAGCGAAAAGAGCGTAGGACCAACAGAAGAGAAATGGCGAGCGAAAAAGCACCTGCTGAAAAATGTCGAAAATTCAGGTTCTGGTTTTTTGGCTGTAACTTTTGATGCGTTGATCGCAGCGTATTGGGACTGCGCCCAATCGATTTCTCTCGCAAAATCACGTCCGATGCGTGCTACAATTAATTGATTCCAGCACTTTTCAGAATCGCGAAAATTTTCGCCAAAAATGGAAAGGGGTTAGCCTTACTTTTTTTTTCGGCAAAAAACTTTTGGTTTCAGATTCGATTTAAACGATCCTTATCCGACCAATTGGACCCTCAGGAACTCAGAAATCGCAGCGAAAAGAGCGTAGGACCAACAGGAGAGAAATGGCGAGCGAAAAAGCACCTGCTGAAAAATGTCGAAAATTCAGGTTCTGGTTTTTTGGCTGTAACTTTCGATGCGTTGATCGCAGCGTATTGGGACTGCGCCCAATCGATTTCTCTCGCGAAATTACCTCCGATCAGTGCTACAATTAATTGATTCCAGCACTTTTCAAAATCGCGAAAATTTTCGCCAAAAATGGAAAGGGGTTAGCCTTACTTTTTTTTTTGGCGAAAAACTTTTGGTCTCAGATTCGATTTAAACGATCCTTATTCGACCAATTGGACCCTCAGGAACTCAGAAATCGCAGCGAAAAGAGCGTAGGACCAACAGGAGAGAAATGGCGAGCGAAAAAGCACCTGCTGAAAAATGTCGAAAATTCAGGTTCTGGTTTTTTGGCTGTAACTTTTGATGCGTTGATCGCAGCGTATTGGGACCGCGCCCAATCGATTTCTCTCGCAAAATTACGTCCGATCAGTGCTACAATTAATTGATTCCAGCACTTTTCAAAATCGCGAAAATTTTCGCCAAAAATGGAAAGGGGTTAGCCTTACTTTTTTTTTGGGCAGAAAACTTTTGGTCTCAGATTCGATTTGAACGATCCTTATCCGACCAATTGGACCCTCAGGAACTCAGGAATCGCAGCGAAAAGAGCGTAGGACCAACAGGAGAGAAATGGCGAGCGAAAAAGCACGGGCTGTAAAATGTCGAAAACTCAGGTTCTGGTTTTTTGGCTGTAACTTTTGATGCGTTGATCGCAGCGTATTAGGACTGCGCCCAATCGATTTCTCTCGCAAAATTACGTCCGATCAGTGCTACAATCAATTGATTCCAGCACTTTTCAAAATCGCGAAAATTTTCGCCAAAAATGGAAAGGGGTTAGCCTTACTTTTTTTTTCGGCAAAAAACTTTTGGTTTCAGATTCGATTTAAACGATCCTTATCCGACCAATTGGACCCTCAGGAACTCAGAAATCGCAGCGAAAAGAGCGTAGGACCAACAGGAGAGAAATGGCGAGCGAAAAAGCACCTGCTGAAAAATGTCGAAAATGCAGGTTCTGGTTTTTTGGCTGTAACTTTTGATGCGTTGATCGCAGCGTCTTGGGACTGCGCCCAATCGATTTCTCTCGCAAAATCACGTCCGATGGGTGCTACAATTAATTGATTCCAGCACTTTTCAAAATCGCGAAAATTTTCGCCAAAAATGGAAAGGGGTTAGCCTTACTTTTTTTTTGGGCAAAAAACTTTTGGTCTCAGATTCGATTTGAACGATCCTTATCCGACCAATTGGACCCTCAGGAACTCAGGAATCGCAGCGAAAAGAGCGTGGGACCAACAGGAGAGAAATGGCGAGCGAAAAAGCACGGGCTGAAAAATGTCGAAAACTCAGGTTCTGGTTTTTTGGCTGTAACTTTTGATGCGTTGATCGCAGCGTATTGGGACTGCGCCCAATCGATTTCTCTCGCAAAATTACGTCCGATCAGTGCTACAATTAATTGATTCCAGCACTTTTCGAAATCGCGAAAATTTTCGCCAAAAATGGAAAGGGGTTAGCCTTACTTTTTTTGTTGGCAAAAAACTTTTGGTCTCAGATTCGATTTAAACGATCCTTATCCGACCGATTGGACCCTCAGGAACTCAGAAATCGCAGCGAAAAGAGCGTAGGACCAACAGGAGAGAAATGGCGAGCGAAAAAGCACCTGCTGAAAAATGTCGAAAATTCAGGTTCTGGTTTTTTGGCTGTAACTTTTGATGCGTTGATCGCAGCGTATTGGGACTGCGCCCAATCGATTTCTCTCGCAAAATTACGTCCGATCAGTGCTACAATTAATTGATTCCAGCACTTTTCGAAATCGCGAAAATTTTCGCCAAAAATGGAAAGGGGTTAGCCTTACTTTTTTTGTTGGCAAAAAACTTTTGGTCTCAGATTCGATTTAAACGATCCTTATCCGACCAATTGGACCCTCAGGAACTCAGAAATCGCAGCGAAAAGAGCGTAGGACCAACAGGAGAGAAATGGCGAGCGAAAAAGCACCTGCTGAAAAATGTCGAAAATTCAGGTTCTGGTTTTTTGGCTGTAACTTTTGATGCGTTGATTGCAGCGTATTGGGACTGCGCCCAATCGATTTCTCTCGCAAAATCACGTCCGATGGGTGCTACAATTAATTGATTCCAGCACTTTTCAAAATCGCGAAAATTTTCGCCAAAAATGGAAAGGGGTTAGCCTTACTTTTTTTTTGGGCAAAAAACTTTTGGTCTCAGATTCGATTTGAACGATCCTTATCCGACCAATTGGACCCTCAGGAACTCAGGAATCGCAGCGAAAAGAGCGTGGGACCAACAGGAGAGAAATGGCGAGCGAAAAAGCACGGGCTGAAAAATGTCGAAAACTCAGGTTCTGGTTTTTTGGCTGTAACTTTTGATGCGTTGATCCCAGCGTATTGGGACTGCGCCCAATCGATTTCTCTCGCAAAATTACGTCCGATCAGTGCTACAATTAATTGATTCCAGCACTTTTCGAAATCGCGAAAATTTTCGCCAAAAATGGAAAGGGGTTAGCCTTACTTTTTTTGTTGGCAAAAAACTTTTGGTCTCAGATTCGATTTAAACGATCCTTATCCGACCGATTGGACCTTCAGGAACTCAGAAATCGCAGCGAAAAGAGCGTAGGACCAACAGGAGAGAAATGGCGAGCGAAAAAGCACGGGCTGAAAAATGTCGAAAACTCAGGTTCTGGTTTTTTGGCTGTAACTTTTGATGCGTTGATCGCAGCGTATTGGGACTGCGCCCAATCGATTTCTCTCGCAAAATTACGTCCGATCAGTGCTACAATTGATTGATTCCAGCACTTTTCAAAATCGCGAAAATTTTCGCCGAAAATGGAAAGGGGTTAGCCTTACTTTTTTTTTTGGCTCAAAACTTTTGGTCTCAGATTCGATTTAAACAATCCTTATCCGACCAATTGGACCTTCAGGAACTCAGAAATCGCAGCGAAAAGAGCGTAGGATTAACAGGAGAGACATGGCGAGCGAAAAAGCACCTGCTGAAAAATGTCGAAAATTCAGGTTCTGGTTTTTTGGCTGTAACTTTTGATGCGTTGATCGCAGCGTATTGGGACTGCGCCCAATCGATTTCTCTCGCAAAATTACGTCCGATCAGTGCTACAATTAATTGATTTCAGCACTTTTCAAAATCGCGAAAATTTTCGCCAAAAATGGAAAGGGGTTAGCCTTACTTTTTTTTTGGGCAAAAAACTTTTGGTCTCAGATTCGATTCAAACGATCCTTATCCGACCAATTGGACCCTCAGGAACTCAGGAATCGCAGCGAAAAGAGCGTAGGACCAACAGGAGAGAAATGGCGACCGAAAAAGCACGGGCTGAAAAATGTCGAAAACTCAGGTTCTGGTTTTTTGGCTGTAACTTTTGATGCGTTGATCGCAGCGTATTGAGACTGCGCTCAATCGATTTCTCTCGCAACATTACGTCCGATCAGCGCTACAATTGATTGATTCCAGCTTTTTTCAAAATCGCGAAAATTTTCGCCAAAAATGGAAAGGGGTTAGCCTTACTTTTTTTTTTGGCAAAAAACTTTTGGTCTCAGATTCGATTTAAACGATCCCTATCCGACCAATTGGACCCTCAGGAACTCAGAAATCGCAGCGAAAAGAGCGTAGGACCAACAGGAGAGAAATGGCGAGCGAAAAAGCACCTGCTGAAAAATGTCGAAAATTCAGGTTCAGGTTTTTTGGCTGTAACTTTTGATGCGTTGATCGCAGCGTATTGGGACTGCGCCCAATCGATTTCTCTCGCAAAATTACGTCCGATCAGTGCTACAATTAATTGATTTCAGCACTTTTCAAAATCGCGAAAATTTTCGCCATAAATGGAAAGGGGTTAGCCTTACTTTTTTTTTTGGCAAAAAACTTTTGGTCTCAGATTCAATTTAAACGATCCTTATCCGACCGATTGGACCCTCAGGAATTCAGAAATCGCAGCGAAAAGAGCGTAGGACCAACAGGAGAGAAATGGCGAGCGAAAAAGCACCTGCTGAAAAATGTCGAAAATTCAGGTTCTGGTTTTTTGGCTGTAACTTTTGATGCGTTGATCGCAGCGTATTGGGACTGCGCACAATCGATTTCTCTCGCAAAATTACGTCTGATCAGTGCTACAAATAATTGATTCCAGCACTTTTCAAAATCGCGAAAATTTTCGCCAAAAATGGAAAGGGGTTAGCCTTACTTTTTTTTTGGCAAAAAACTTTTGGTCTCAGATTCGATTGAAACGATCCTTATCCGACCAATTGGACCATCGGGAACTCAGAAATCGCAGCGAAAAGAGCGTAGGACCAACAGGAGAGAAATGGCGAGCGAAAAAGCACCTGCTGAAAACTGTAGAAAATTCAGGTTCTGGTTTTTTGGCTGTAACTTTTGATGCGTTGATCGCAGCGTATTGGGACTGCGCCCAATCGATTTCTCTCGCAAAATTACATCCGATCAGTGCTACAATTAATTGATTCCAGCACTTTCCAAAATCGCGAAAATTTTCGCCAAAAATGGAAAGGGGTTAGCCTTACTTTTTTTTTTGGCAAAAAACTTTTGGTTTCAGATTCGATTTGAACGATCCTTATCCGACCAATTGGACCCTCAGGAACTCAGAAATCGCAGCGAAAAGAGCGTAGGACCAACAGGAGAGAAATGGCGAGCGAAAAAGCACCCGCTGAAAAATGTCGAAAATTCAGGTTCTGGTTTTTTGGCTGTAACTTTTGATGCGTTGATCGCAGCGTATTGGGACTGCGCCCAATCGATTTCTCTCGCAAAATTACATCCGATCAGTGCTACAATTAATTGGTTCCAGCACTTTTCAAAATCGCGAAAATTTTCGCCAAAAATGGAAAGGGGTTAGCCTTACTTTTTTTTTTGGCAAAAAACTTTTGGTTTCAGATTCGATTTGAACGATCCTTATCCGACCAATTGGACCCTCAGGAACTCAGAAATCGCAGCGAAAAGAGCGTAGGACCAACAGGAGAGAAATGGCGAGCGAAAAAGCACCCGCTGAAAAATGTCGAAAATTCAGGTTCTGGTTTTTTGGCTGTAACTTTTGATGCGTTGATCGCAGCGTATTGGGACTGCGCCCCATCGATTTCTCTCGCAAAATTACGTCTGATCAGTGCTACAATTAATTGATTCCAGCACTTTTCAAAATCGCGAAAATTTTCGACAAAAATGCAAAGGGGTGAGCCTTACTTTTTCTTCATTTTTTGGGCCGAAAATTTCAGGTCTCAGATTTGATTCGAATGACCCTCCCCTGACTAACTGGACCCCCAGGAACTTAGAAAACGCAGCGCAAATAGCGTGTCTTCAACAACAGAAAATTTACTAACCATACCGTGTGTTTTCAACGTTCAACTGCAGTGCGCAAAATAATATATTTATTTTTTCCTCCGAAGATCTTGTCATTTTCATCTGACAAATTACAAAGCGGCCTGCTCTTTTCCTCTCGACTTACATAGCCGAAAAGATCCTCGCGTTTGCATTTTTTTGCCCGATACGTTGAGGAGTAATTGGACTTCCAGGAATGTAAAAAAGATATGCAGATTAACAGCTGAGAAAATACTTTGAAACTCATCTGTTTCTTGGCTATCAGATCGGATCCACCGATACATTACTCTCATTGACTCTAGACTGCGTACATCTAATCTTCCCCGCAAAATCACATCGATTCCATGCATCAAGCAAAGACTTTGGCTATCATTCAATCACGAACAAAATTCGGCCATCAAGAAGCAAAGAAGTTAGCCTTACATTGTTTGCAATTTCTGGACTGAAAATCTTCAACCTTCTAGTCGACTTCGTTCAGATCAATCCGACGCTTGTGAATGCAAAACGGATAACTGGAACTTCGTCGAGTCACTATCTGAGAAAATGCGAAGGAAATTTCAGGCATTTTTTTTTCTCTCACCCTCACTTGAAAGACTCATAAAAGAGCAGTAATCTTGTATTTTCTTTAGCTTCTTTTTCTCCAATGATTGCATCCATAAATCTGGTGTCATAATATTGATAAGATTTATCAAGGGATACTTTGTCCATGGAGTGCCATATTTCAGGTGTTTACATTTCATTTTTTTTAAAGGAAATGAGTAAAGCTTTTTGAGTGCGGTTTTTTTTGTTGCTTTTATTCATGATATACAACACGTTAAAAAAATTTTTTTTGAAAAAATAAACCAAAATGGTGGCCCTTGCAGCTCCGTGAAAACACGTCCTCAAAACGCTGGAGGTAAACGGCTGACATCACTGCCCCCTCTTTGTTGATCTGAAACACAAATTCCAAGCATATTATCAATGTGTGACCCTCTGGTCATGGAATGACGGATGCGTTTTTCGTTTAGTACAAATTTCGGAAAATGGCGGCAATTAAAAAAAAAAAATCTAATTTTCGCGTTATTTTTCGCATAAAAAGATAAATAATAAATGCAAAAATCTATCTACCGAAAAAACGATCCGTCATTCCGTGAAGACATATTTTCTGAGTATGCTCTTCAAATTTCAGGTCGATATGTTATTTACAGCGGTCAGGAGAATGTCAGCGATTTTTAAAAACGTGTTTGCGAGAAAAACGCATTCAAAGTTTTGTAATGTGTTCACACAAATGTGTTTATATTTACCGGTAATCGGCAATGCCTGGTCCATAGAGGCATCCCTCCTCTTCTTCTAGCTGCTCATGTTGAGCCGCTAACATCTCCCGTTGCTCAATCCGGGCCTTTTTTGCTGCGTTGGTCACCTGCCTCTGCTGAGACGGTCAGAGCGCGCTGACCGTGTCGACTTCAAACGCGTTTAAAATATCGTAAACGTTCGAAATCCGGGAAACGCTTCGACAGATTTATTTCCACTTACATGTAGATTAAGAATACGTAATAAAAAAAAAATCGATTTTTTGAAAATTTCAAGGACAAAGCCTCCCTTAATCGAGACCTCAAATGCCTCAATGTTAATTTCTTATTTGGTCACATTTGACTAGCATCTGACAGATAAGAACAGCAGTACAAAGTGCTGCAATCTAGTTATCGATAAAACGATCGACTGGGCCACTCGTCTCTACGAGTACGTACAGGTTTGCTTCACTAGTTTTTTGCCGATTTATACAGTGAATCGATTCTGACTATAGTGTTGTTAGCATTATATAATAAAGATGCAACACGAAATCACATTGTTCGACGATGAAGTAGCAAATCTCGTTAAGAAACACCTAACCAGACCGGATCATCAAGGTTACATAAAACTGGATGGAATTACTTTACCGGGGCAATTCAGAAAATTCGTCAATACCATAGACAACTTTGAAGTTCGCGATGACGATATTTGGGTCTGCAGCTTTCCACGGACGGGTGAGGACGCAAAATCTATCAACTAGCCGGGATGGTTGTCATTTCTTTAAAATTGTTGCAACGACATTGCTTTAGCTTGGCGGTACCTAATTAAGAGCTATCTACACTGAGATAACTATATCGAAGTGTAACGCCTACGACTATGTGACAGCACTCGATCAGTGCCGTGTGTGTTCTTTCAGGTACTACTTGGACGCAGGAAATGGTTTGGTGCATAGCTAACGACTCGAACTTTGAGAGAGCCAAAGTTCTTCTCAATGACAGATTTCCATACTTGGAGTAAGTTGGAAACAATGAAAAATCATCAATTTGATAATTAGAACTGACCCGTTTCGCCGATTCTAAGCTCTTCTCTTGAATTTAATTTTGATTTTGAGTCAGTTCGATACACTGAGAGAAATTTTTAGTTCCGGTTACCGCTCAGTCCTTAACTATTTTCATTTTTTACCACAATCGAAAAATGTAATCCTAGGTAGAAAATGAAAATTAGTTTTCTAGCCGTTACCAGAAAGTTTACTATCCGTTACTATTCTTTCTCATTACAATCACTGTTACTATATTTTCTTGTAACCGTTGCGAAAATTTAATGCTTGTGCAACAATAAGTGACGTTGAAGCCTTGTTTAACTAAAAAAGTAGAGTAAACCGAAGAAACTGATTTTGCGTTGCGATTACCAACAAGGATCGACGATAGCGCAAAATGGTTACGCGTACCTCGTTTTTCGTAATACCAACAATATTCAAGCAGTTTTTTTAACGATACCAGTTTTACTGAAATGTTCTAGACACTATAACAAATGAAATTTTTCTCAGTGTACATTTATCACAGTTAAATCAATAACATCAATCTATAACATTCGGTCTGACTGCAACACATAAAAATAAATTTGTTTCCTCCCTCCAAACAGGATATCTGCTGTGATTGGCGGTCCGAAACCATTGGATCATGGTCCAATCTCTGACATTAAGGTGCCAGAACACGTGATCGACAGTATCGGATATTGTCAAAAATTGCCCAGTCCCAGATTCATAAAGACACACCTTCCGTTCAGTTTACTTCCTCGGCAGCTTAAGAGAGGAGAAAAAAATGCCAAGATTGTATACGTTTCCCGAAATCCCAAGGACACGTGCATTTCTTATTTTCATCACGCCAAAGTATCCGAAGGGTTTAAAGGGAGCTTCGAGGATTGGTGTGATCTCCTTATTAAAGACGCAGGTTTGCAAATAATTACTTCCCACGTTTCTTCAAATCGGATAACCTTTAACTTCAAACTCGATTTTAGTTATGTACGCACCTTTCTGGAAACACGTGCTTGGTTTCTGGAAGCAGAGAATCAACGACAACTTCCTATTCCTAAAGTATGAGGACATGAAAAGGGTGAATTCACTGTTTTTGTGAGCCTTATCTTACCGTGGACAAGAATCAATTATGCCTTTAATACTGTCCATGCCTTCCACGTCCAGCTTGCATCGCATAGTATGAGTAATTCTCAATGTCTCTTTTACCCAGGACTTGCCGTCGGTAATAAAAAGAACCGCAAAATTTCTTGGTAAGAACTTGACCACCGATCAGGAGTCGGCTTTGATCCAGCACCTGAGTTTCGATAGCATGAAAGTGAACCCAGCTGTGAACAACGAGGAAGTCACAGCCGTTATGCAGAAGTTAAATCCGTCCGAAAAAAAAGGAGAGTTCATAAGGCGCGGAACGACCAAACAGTGGATAACCGAAATGACACCTGAAATCGTTCAGCAGTTTGACGATTGGACTCGGGAAAATTTGAGGGGTACTTATTACTCCACTTCTGAATAACAGGTCTCAGCTTGTTTATTGGATGATGCGATAAAGGATATTGAATAATATAAGACAAGGGATGTCAATTCCTCGGCACAAGCGATAGCTTAAAAGAGAAGACAACAAGAAACATGTATGTATAATATATGTATGTAAAATTTTCTTTGTTGAAAAAAAAAAAAAAAAAAAAAAAAAAAAAATTCTTTCAGGTCATAGTAAGTATCTTTGTCAAATTATTTTATCGTTAACCAAATTTGTACCAATATCAAAATAGCTATAAAAAATTTAACATTTATTACTGTGAATAATAAACTTATTTATAGAAAACAGTGTCAAGTTAATTGTCATTGCAAATGTTAGCTGGAAAAATCACAATGGAGTTCATGAAAACTTTATACTCTATTGACAATCGTGTCCAAATAAACTCGAGCGTTAATCAAGTTAACGAGTTCAGCACTATTCTGCAACCTCACTCATAACTATTCACAGTTGTTTCCAAGGATGTCATCCACGTATTCTGCCAAGCCTGAAAGACCCTGTGTGTTTGTCGATGAACGGTTAGTCTGTAGTTCGACCATTTTTGTTGCGATAATGGAATTCCGAGATGCCCCTTCCGTCGACGGTGCCGTTGACGCGATAACGAACGAATCGTTCGACCATCCTTGCCTCCCAGTTTTTACCGACAAAGTGTATCGATTCGTACTCAACGTTCACTTGAACGTTGTACACCTTTTCACCTGCAATTTTGCAACATACCAATGTTGTATATCGACTGTTCCAAGTTCGCAGTATTCGGCACTAACCCGCTTTAAAGGTGAATGCATGATCCTTCGGCGCAGTTCCGTTCTCGCCGTGCTGATATAACTTCAGGTCACACCATTCCAACGGGTGCAGAGATCCGTCAGGTTCGTATACGTAACCAGCCTCCAACCTTCGGGGAATAACCGTTGAAAATCATTAAACATCGTTAAATTCTAGCCGGGGACGTATTATTCACTTTAAAAATTACTCACGTGGAACAGGTGCAGGGTTGGCAAATCACGCCAATCGATGCCATGGTCCCATCTTCCAGAAAGAGCATGTGAAATATGTACCGATGCATCAGGGTCCAATCTCTCTTGAATCCTACGGAAAATTAATCGATTCGGATCGAAATTAATGTGGATCAATTGAATAAGATCCCCGATTAATTGCAGGAGAAAACAAAGATGGTTTATGAACACTTTACCGTAACTATGATCCCTGAAGGCTTGACCTTCGAATTCGTACACCTTTCCTTCAATATTGATATTAGCTTTCAAACTTCCCATCTGCTCATAGTGCGTCTGGTGTGCTCTGGAAAAATTAATATCAGTAAGAAAATTGTATTATAGATTGTATCGTGCCTTAATTTTGTTACTGGTCTACTAGTTCACCGGTTAGGATTCGTTATTTGAAGTTTTAACAGACTCACGCCTTGAGGCTGTCGAAGTATTCCTTACTCCAGTCTTCACGCGCAATCGCCCTGCATGTTGGAGCTATCGCCAAATCAGTATCGAAATCAAAAAACGGAAGATCACTGCGCCAGTCAGCTTGAATTTCTACGTTGCTGGATTTGCCCGGTTCATTTTGGAACCTAAAATTTCATAAATGATTTTTTTTTTTATTACAGGTTAATCTAAAACTTAGGTTCGTTTACTTACTAAAACGTTTTTTTTTTTTGTATTTTAAAAAGGAATTCGATTCACGTGATTCGAAATGTGAAGCTGAGATATAATAATTACAAGATATTATTGGTCGGCACAAAAATGCAATTACCACATGGAACCGTTGTACTCGATACGCCAATGTTTCATCGGTACGATTGGGGTAAAACGAATACCCTCGGCGCCGAATTCATTTGGCTTTGCACCGTGCAGTTGAGTACTGGGAATTCTTTTACTACAGAGAAGACCCTTTCCTGGAACCTGAAATAAAAGTTTCAGAAACTAAGGATGACAGAAAGATTACAAAACCAACACTATGGCCGAAAATTAAATTTATCATTGAAAAGCTGATGCTTGTCCGTAGAAATTTTATTTCCTTACACGGACTATTACTATTTTTTATTCTCCACAGCAATGGAAAATATGATGTACTTGAGAAAAATATTTTACATCAATTACAAAACCACACATATACTACTCACCACAAGGTAAAATAATCCATTGACAATGCCATCGTGTCGACGCTCTGAGCCCCCAACTAAGTAATATCCCTCTTTGTTTGTTGCCATAAAGAAGACCGCGTCAAATGCCTAAGGATATGAGCAAATAATTCTTTGACTGTCTTAATTGTTGCAATTAATTATTTTTATAGTATTAGTTGTGGAAACAGAAGGCAGCTGTTCGTATACCTCTGTATGTGAGGACAGTTGTTGAGCCTTGTCCATTTCTTCTGGGGTTGAACGTGATTTCATGCCATAACCGCTTTGCCGGAGTCTTGAGCCAAGTTTTCCGAACACCTGCGATTTAATTGGTAATAAATATAGTTAAAAATCAGAAAATCTCATGATTCACTGACTATACATGTATCGAAGTAAAGATAAAAGTAAAGGAAAATTGAATCAAATTGAATGTCAGGGTGGCAACAATTTTGCTCAAATAAAATTACCTGATCTTTCCTTGACTTTTCCCAACAAAAAAAGAAATTTTCTGACCATTTCCGGGCTTACCGGGTTTTCCGGTCTGTCGCCACCCTGAATGAGTGGTATGTATATATATTATAATACAATACTTTAACTACCGATAGCATCGACGGTACGTTAACTTACCCTCCGAGAATTTAAAATGCACCAAAACGCAAGGTACTTGAGGTAATACCATTTTCCGGGTTGCTTGTACACTCCAAAAATCGGTTCAACATTTTCTAGTTTGAGATATTTGAATACCGCGAACAGCAGAGCTGCTAGTAAAAGCGAACAAAGTACCATCGTTGGACGGACTAAGCGGGACTGAAAGAGACGCTACTAACTAAGCGTTATCTTCGGGTATGTATAATTAATACCGCTTATCTCATACTTCTGGCAGCACTTGAGCAGAAATGAGATACAATTCAGCCGATAACGGACTGATATTACATTTGGATAATTCGTATATTCTATTGACTGTATTTCACGTGCGAGGTATGATAAACACGTGTTCAATAGATGTGTATTCGTTTTTCGGCGTTAGAGAATCTCATAAGATTACACATTATCGTGATTAGATTCAGAGAAGAAATATGCCTAACTGAAAATGAAGTTTCATTTTAATATTCCAATGGTACGTTATAAAACAGTTATTAGTGAAGCATAGGTATTATTTACACCAATATTGAGCAATTGAATCAGATTTTTCCATTTCTCAAAATTTATTATTGAAATTTACGCGCCAAGCGCAAACTTCAGACACCCAATGATTCACGCACCCGAGTGAATTTCGCAAGCTGAACTTTCATATTTTAGGACACGGACGAAGGTAGAACCGTGCTTGAGCTGTTCTTGCCTTTATTTTTTTTCACATGAAATAACGTTTGGTAACTGGAGATTCTTGGAAATAAACGTACATCCGAAATAAAATCGCAAGTGTGTCGAAGGCGGCCATCTTGCGATGGCATACAATTTAAGAAATTAATCCATCGAATCCACAACTTTTGTTTACCGGTGCATGTCAGATGAGACGCAATGTGTTTAGAAGATATGACAAAAAAGGGTGCGTGAAGTATTTGACAAAATGCATATTACTTGAATATAATTACATATGTAACCGTTGTTAATGTTGTATTAATTATATGATTGTATACACGGTACAACAGACAGTCAAAATGAAATAAGTATCCGTCATTGTGAATGAATGATTCCTGAATTTTCTTCAGTAAGCAATTCGTATCAATACACACAATTTATTGTTATAATCCTATGCTCACATACACTTCAATGTTCTTAAACACTAAGCATCTATACCTAAGAAAATCACCATCGTTATCTATAAATTATGATTGCATGGTGCAAAAACTTATTTAGCACTAGTAGATCGTAATTACAACGAACTTTAAACGTTTCTTAACATTGAAATGTCAGTTTATCCGTCCATTCGCTTTCTACTTATACATAGTTTTGTTTCTATAAATATGAAATACGACCATTGCGGTAGACTAAAATTTACGTTTCTATGCGGGGGAAAGAAATAATTTAACGAATTTATCAAAAAATTATTATATTTTCACATCTTACTTATCATTTACTGCAATTCCGTTCATCTTGTAACGATTCGTGGTGATGCGGACTGTTATGATACTCTATTGGAGATAATTTAACAGCTTTTTTGTAGCTAAGTAGATGAATAATTAATAATTCGCAATTGAAATGTAATTACTCGCGTAACGGTAACTTTCTATTTTATTCGTAATGGTCAATATCATAACTGCCCGCTAAATTTATCTGATAATAACATGCAGCAGTTTAATATCTACGACGCGCCAAGTTTTTTATTTGTTCGTTAACGTATGAAAATCAAGATGTGGTTTTCACTGAATCTGTCCGATTCGGTTTTTATACCGGTGGTGAAATCGATTTTCATAAATAAACATCAAATAACCTAATAATTGCTTTTTTTTCTTTCAAAAATTTACAATGAAACTAGTTCTTTTTTCCTCGCTTCAAAATTCAAGCGTCGATATGCTCTAGATTAAAAAATCGTTTTTTATTGCGAAAAAAAAACGAGAGAAAAAAAACAATAGTTCAAACATAAATAAATTTTCTCGAGTTCTGACACACTATTGTTACAAAATTTCTTCTTTTTCAAATTGTAGAAAATCCACAATTTTACTCCAGCAATTTGAAAATCATATCTGGTATATAAATTACGTAAATATAAATCAGTCATCAGACCCCGCGGACCGCTTCGCCTTTCTCTGTCTCGGACTCTGTTTTGGAGTTCTTGGAGATTTACCTGATACAAAAAATTATCGAATGAGCATGAGATAACATTAGAAATTCAACAAAGCAGTCAACCTTAATACTCAATTAAAAAGTTAATATTTTTCAATAATCCCCGAAAATCAAGTGAGCATCTGATTTTCAGTATTTTAAATACTTACTTAGCCTGTTGAGAGTGTCTTTAGGTAGCCAGTCATAGTCAACGTTGTTGGGGTTAGATGTGCCCATTTCAACAGGTGCTTTACGACCGGAAGAGAATCGCGATTTACGTCCAAAGGAAGACAATAACTGTTGGCCGCCAACGAGTGTCAATATGACACAAGCTGCCAGGAAGACATAGAGGAACATAGTTTCACCATCAAGTCCTTCATCCAATTCGATAATTTGTATCGTTTCATTGTAGACTGCATCAGTGAAGCCTATTCCGTTCTGAAAATTGAAAGAATCACTTTTAGCCATCAAAATACAATAAAAACAAAAAGTGTAGTCAAGTTTTTACTTCGTGTTTATCAAACTAGTTGTATCCGTTATATACTTACAGCATCTCTGTAATTGAGATTAATGTTGAGCCCAAACGGTCTGCCAGCAAATACTTCAGACGGTATGAAAGAGTAAGCTACAGTAGCTTCATGGTTTGGCTTTACTACTTTGTTATATGTAATTGTGGAAAAATTTTGGATGTAGAAGTTAAAGTCCATTGGATAACGGAAAGATGCATCGACAGTGTCTATGGTGAAATCAACTTCACCCTTGTTTGTGAAACCAACAAGGAATTCAACCAAAACACCGGCTGGTAGTTCTGGAATATGGAAAAAGCAGAACAAACATTACAGTAAGAATAATCATAATAATAATAATAATAATAATAGTAAAAATAATAATAATAATAGTACTAATAATCACGATTGAGTGGAAAATTTTATAGGAAACTTTTTGACATCTGTACCAAACAGTTTTACTTTATTGTACAAATCGTCGAACAATGTATTCTCGATCAACTTACCCATCGACGCAGGAGAAGAGACAACTGGTTTTGTGAAAAGGATTACAGTTTCAGCATCAGCTGATGCCTTTGTTGTTTCTCCCTCCATCTCATCATCAGTAATAACGGTTCCATCGTCTGCTTCAATGTCAATCGCGTCGCCATCGATCTCATCTTCCTCACCATTCACAAATAACAGTCCTGAAATGTTTGAGATTTTGAAATTCATATCCATCAATGTTCCCAAATTTTACTGAATTTGGTAGCTCTGTGCTTAAAAATTTTTTAATGCCTTATAACTTTTTTTTTTTTAATTAAGAATTAGGATGAAAAAATAAAATAACTCTGACGGCAAATTGTAATCAATTTCTAACAATAAATGTGGCATTCTTTTGTCAAGAATGTTTAAAATTTGAATAAGAAAATTGAGAAATGGTTAGTAGGTCACAAGGTGGGTCACTGAGGATGGCATCAGCATTTTTATTTGCAAGACTGATTAGTTGATAACTTTAGACACACGTTACAGTTCAAAACGATAGTGGTAGAGTTATAGGTTGACTTTTGTCATAGCGAAACTGAATATTGCATAAACGTTGTAACATATGGATTTGAAGTGATTAGCTGCATTCGTTGATAAGCAAAAGCATTTGACATGTTAAAATTGAAAAGAAAATTTTTTGAGTTGCAACTGGACGGTTCGAAGACCAGGAACCTCAAATTCTATATTGGTATGAAAATTGGCAACTGGTTATGTGATGAAATGTGGCAAATTCAACGGTGAACAGAAAACTGCTCCGTATTGCGGGGAGAAATAATATACGACTAATTGAAACTTTAGGGAGCTCCAAGTTGACTGATGGTTATCAATTTACATACGGTTGACTTTCGGACGTGATTAAAAATGTTTCGTTCATGCAAACGAGAAAGGAAATACGAAATATGGGAGTGTGAAGTAAATTAGTGAAAGCAAAAACTGAGAAGTTGGACAAGAGAGAAGTATAATTATTACCGTTATTAACTGTGAGAAGTGTGGCTGGAAATGCCAACAGTATCAATAAAAAGAAATTTTTCATTTTGAATGTATTTTATTAGATTTTTTCACCCTCGACACGTAATTCGAATAGCCACAATTTCGAGATATAACTACTCTCCGGTGTTCCGGAATGGTAACTGAATACAATCTCACGTTCCGGTACCGCGTCCCCACAACAAAATCAGCTACGTGGAAGGTCAACACTTCATTCGGGAACCGACAACGTGGAACAGAATCTGTCACGCGGCATTACGACTCAAATATTAACTTGGTCGGGCTACTCGAACTTTTCCGATGACGCGTCTAGGTGGCGCTGAAACATCGAACGGATCGCTAATCTTGGGATACTTCGAACCGCACGATTTGATTGAAAAATTGGGCTCTGTGCACTTATACCAAGTTAATGTTTTCCTTTAAGATCGTAGGAAATATATTTCTACGTAACAGATCATCCGTCAAACGTCATGACAAAATAAGAAATGAAAATGCTGCCGCATTCGAAAAAGATCGATAAACAAATCGACTGAACTCTGCCGGTAACAAAGTACTTTGAAAACTAATTCATGCACAGGAATGAAAACAAGAACATAACCATTAGAAAACGGAGCATCGGATGCATTGGAAAAAAAGAAGAAGGAAAAAGCCAGTACTTCTTGGAAAAAGTAATATCGTTCTAGGTATTTTTATACCCTACGGTTAAAAATGCCGACGACGCTAGCGCCGTTACCGCACCTCCGGGTCAGCGGTCTGTTTAAGAAGCTTTTCCTAACCAGTTGCACAGGCCTTCTTTCGCCGTGTGTGTTCACCGTGCAGAGTGGGTCACACGGACAGCTCGTGCCGAGGTTATCGGCGGTGGTGTGAAACCGAATGATTTGGTTTGGATTTTGAGATGGAAAATTAAAGCTAGATTATTATTCATATAGAAAATATGTGTGTTTTGTGACAGTATATTAACGTACGGCTGAATAAAGCTATAGAAAAGTATTTTATAATCATGTGTGATCATGTCTGGGAGCCTCTAGCCGAGGTTTACATCGCTGAGCAAAATCAGTTTTCTGACCCTGATGCTTACATCTATTGTTTGTGCAGCCGAGTCTTCATAAAGTAAATAAATAAAAATCAGCCAATATCTATTAACGACAATGTGACGAGTCCGGATTATAGCATCTAGATTATATTATTTTCATTTTTCTCTACTGATCTGTACGTGCTATGTGCATTATAGAAAAAAAAAACGAGTATATATTCTCTCACCATTATTGATTGGCACATTGACAGCTGACCTAACCTAACCTCACCCCTGAACCTAACTCCCCTAAATTAGCCTAACCTCACCTTACCTTACCTCATGTTACTTTTCATTGCAATCATTAAATTGAGCATGACTTGTATTGTTAATTTTTTGAGAAGGAATCCGGAGCATTTTACGGTATTCACCACGGAAGATGCTAGCGAAGATGAAGATGTCGAGGGGGATCGTGTTGGCGAAATGTTGGACAACCAGAAACGAAACTTGGCCGATAGTCAATCGATAGGCAAACATGACGTAAGCATACAATATTATCTTTCGTATCTCATATCACATTGTTGAGTCGTAATTGACTTTTACGATCCATATCTTTTGTTCGTAATGACGTTTCTTATTGCACCGTTATCAGCAAGTAACTTTCGTCACTTCCAGTCAGCTTTCGCTTCAGAAAAGTTACATGAATGACTGGTTTTGTTACGATCGTAAGTCTGCTCTGAGCAGATCTACAGTTTCGTTCCAGTTATGTATAATGTAATTCTTATATTGATCCTTCAATGATATTAATGGGATTATTCTGCATATGAAAAAGGTGTGACAGTATTTTTTTAAACACAAGTCCTAAAATTATTCACATAATATTAAACAACTGTAATGTAAGAGATTTTGGTAACAAGACCAGCTTTGTTTTTATAAAATTTTGAAGATAAATACGACGAATACCTTGTATAAGAATCATGGGTGAGGAAATAAATTTAGCAGCTTTACTGTATGTGATTACCATTGAACGTAAAGGATATTCAGAACAATCTGACCAATTTTAGAATTGTTATTTTGATTAAAACCATTGATGTTGGCCTGATAAATTTCTACTCAGTCAATGATCATGTTTGACATTGATATATTTTATATCTTTGAATTAGGTATAAAAAAAAAAATTTTTTTTACATTCCCCTAGAAGAAATACAATCAATTTTGAGTTTTGTTATTCTGTAATTGATCAAGAATTTCTTGAAAAAACTACTGAACTTCTATATATTCAATCAGGATGAGAAATGATTACATAATCATAAAATCTCCAAATTTCAATAAATAATCTATAGTCAAGGAAATATGTTATTCGCAACACGCAAACACCAACTTGGAATCATGACCAGAGTAAAAAATATAAATAATTTTTTGTTAAATAGGAAGAACCATTGAGTTGTTATTGCAGTGCTTCGCACACGGACAATAATTACTCAACAGACGAACATGATTCTGTTCGCGACTCGTCTCACCGACCACCGGCATCGTCTTTCCCCCAGAAGTTTGGTTTGCATCAGTCTGATTCGGGCGCGGATTTATCGGAATATCACGATTATCACGAAGCTAAAAGTATTCAAAACCTATTCGCAAATTATGGTAAAACCTTCAGCAGCGGAGATGCGGACGACGTCAAAGAGGATGAGAATGCATACGAGAGAATGGAGCGCAAGAGTAGAATCTTCAGAATGTACAGGGAAAGTGATGATGAAAACATGAGTTTGGGGGCTTTGCAATCTGATATGCACAATGGGTGCCAAGTTTCATCATCAAATACCAATCTCTACTGCCATTCAGAGATGAGGGATAGCCAATCGTTAAAAATGGAGGATGGGTCCGATCTCGATAAATGTCAGACCGCTAGACTGAGCAATGATTGTCCAATATCAAAAACGGATGTTAGCTCCGATCCACAAAGCAAGTGTTCCAAAATAATCAATTCATGCAGTCAAGCGGCTGCCTTAACTGTGATAAAACGTGATAGCTCAAATTATAGAAGCGAAGTAGAGGCATTGTGGGGAAGATTCTGGGCGGAAAATGGGGAGCAGATAATTTGGGCATCTTGGATAGAGAAATATGCTGATTACATAAATCCGGATTACATGCAGCAAAACCAGCTGCCGATAAAGGGCAATTGCGCCAATGGACAGAAGCAAAAAACCGCCTCAGAAGCCTTCCCAGAGCAAAATACGTGTTTTCCAAATCAGGCTCACAAAAATTGTGAAATAAACCGTTCCAACTTTGAAGGAATATTCAGTAAAACCATAAACGACCCAAGCATAATGGATGTCAAATGTGTAGCAGATGATAGCACCAATTTTCCATTTCAAGATACAAACAAAATAAGCATAAACCACAACGAAGCCGATGAGAACAGAAAGAAACTGATAAACCGCGAGTTATCTCCTGACATAGAAGAAGGCTGGAATCCTCTGAGTCCGTTCAGCATGGAGGAAAGTTACAACCAACCGTCTAACATGGAAGACGAACGACTGATAACGACGTCTCGATGCAGTTCCATCAGCGAATCAATCGCCAACACAAATGCAACGACGGACTCGATGACCGACGTGACTAAAATGACCATAACCAGCTCCAGCTGTGATTCAAATTCCATTCAATCTTCCAGCTTGTTCAGTTCAACTACCAGCTCGATAGAAAGTAACATCACAAGCGGTAGCTCAGAAATTGAAAACGAGCCCGGAATGGAAGATACCGACAGGTATTGGCAGCAGTTGTGGAAGGAGCATTTTCAGGAACAGTACTGGCAGCAGTGCAAACTGTTCGTCGAAAGGTACGACCAGCAATTGGCGTTGCACATCGAGATCAATGTTCACCCGGAGGGAAAAGATCGATCAGTAGACACAACCAATGTCGGTAAACGTTACGTGAATAGCAGCGAAATCGAAGATTTGGGAAACGAAAGAGAAGAGAAGCAGAACTGTGACGCGCAAAGACAGGAGGAATTCATTCAGGCCAAAGAATCAAAGGATATTAATGAGAAGTTGTATCCAAATGCGATAGAGAATAGAGTAAATTCCAGAAAGAAGAAAATGATCATGGAATCCGTTGGAACGCTTATGCAAAATTTAACCATGCATTGCGATGAGACTCAACCTGCCAATGATGGCGACGCACAGGATAATTCTACAACCAAAGGCAGTGATCACAGTCAGAGCACACTGGTCAATAGTGATGTTTCTTCAACTACGCTTCAGAGTACGCCACCTGCCGACATTCTGAGAGGTTTGTCAAGCGCGAGCGATGGAGACCGGCCAAATGACGAAAAACCAACGACGTTAAAAAGATGGTGCGTCCAAATGTTATCAACAAGTAGATAATTATGTGGAAGAGGTGAAGCAAGAACGATTTTTTTCATTTTAGCATTCTCTGCTAATGTTTCAGTCACGAAGCCGATAACGACGAATACAGCGAGGGCTTAGAGACGGTTAAAAAAGCCTTCTCCCTGATGGGCTACACGTTCAATAACGATCAACGACAGACAAAATTACAGGGTGAAGTTGTGTACAGGAAGCGCAACATTAGATTACAGAACAGACAGCTCAAAATTAAATTCAATAGATCTAGGCCAGTCAACAAGCACACATATTTTGATGACAATGGGGAGGAGGTTACAAATACTTTGGACAAGGTAAGTTCATTCTTTGCAAAGCAATTGGCACGTGCTGAATGATTTTCTTATTCTTTTTTTTCATTTTGTATTATTACAAACAGCTGATTCTCAATGATATTTCGCAGACATTGCAAAATTTGGCATACCTTCCAACAAAGACCACCGCAGAACCGGTCTTGAAGACAAATGACAGAGGGTCTTACACAACGCTGTTTACCTCAAGTTCGGACGAAGAGTGCGATCAAAAGTTTGCATCGAAATTGCCTGTTAAACGTCTCCTGTTCAATAAACCAAGCACAAGCTCTATCGATTCAAAAATCGGTATAGACGACCAAATTGTAGGCACACTCGACCAAAACACCACGCAGAGTTGTGAGAAAATTTTGCCCAATAGTGAAACAGTCGAATATGCGGAACTTGTCAAGGAATATGATGTCAATAATTTGGCGAATGCTGGTGAAATTCAACAATCAAATCACGAGGGCTATGATTCAATCAAAGAGACTGATAATGTTGAAGATGCTGCACCAACTAAAGATTACAACGAAGATAAAAATCTGAGTAAGAATGTTTCCATGGATGTGGACGCCAAATTTCAGGACGATGTTTTTGAGGGGAAATTTACCGACGACGATATTGCTAAAAGGATACAAAAAAAGAAAAAACGAAAGCAGAACAAACGTAACATTTGTCTTCCTCCCGAAGTTGCCGGTGACAGAACATTGATGAAGTATTGGGTTAAACGATATCGTTTGTTCACCAAATTTGATCAGGGTATCAAACTGGATAGTGGTGAGTAATTTTCTGAAGCAAAAAACTGCGGTTGTATTAGCAATTAATTTGAACATTTCCGTTTGTTGCAGAAAGCTGGTTTTCCGTCACGCCGGAAAAAATCGCTCAACATATAGCCGAAAGATGCAGGTGTGACACGATCATAGATGCTTTCTGCGGAGCAGGAGGAAATGCTATCCAATTTGCCTTAACTTGTGAAAGAGGTACGGAGACACTCGGTGTTCGATACTTTTATCAAAATTAACAACTGCCGATATGGGATATGCAAAGCTGATTTTAAGTATATTTCAGTAATCGCGATAGACATCGATCCAGTGAAGATACAGCTTGCTCGTCACAACGCGAAAATTTACGGCGTCGAGAAAAGAATAGAGTTTATCGTTGGTGATTATTTGCAACTTGCTCCAAAGCTGTTTGCCGACGTCGTGTTTCTTAGTCCTCCATGGGGAGGTCCGAAATATTTAATGAATGAAACATTCGACATTGAAAAAATATTGGCACCACTTGGCGGAACGGCATTGTACAATACATCAAAAAGCATAACTGAGCATGTAGCTTATTTTTTGCCTAAGAATGTTGACACCATGCAGGTAAGAATCGTTCAATAAATCACCCGTCAATTGTCAGTCAGTTTCTTATGCGGTGTGTTTCGTCTTGCCAGCTTGCAATGTTAGCCGGTCCAGGAGGCGCCGTAGAAATGGAACAAAATTTTCTTGACAAACAGCTGATAGCCTTAACTGCTTACTACGGTGAATTGATTAAGGAATAAAAGAAAATGTGATAACACCGGATTTGTGTATCAGGAGACACTATTTAAAACAATTATCTATTGTTTTAAGTATCGTCAAAACGCCTTCATGTGGTTTGTAAAAAGTATTCTCTACCCATATCTTGAAAAACTTTAATATGTGATTTCGGTCGAAGGAAGAATGATTATATCTACAACTTTAATTCGTATCGCTTTACATAGTAAGTACGTTACGTTTGAGTCACGAATTGCTCTCCAACTTTTATAATAGAATTCAGCACAAAATAATCAATTTGACATAGGATCGTCGTCTTCTACCTGAATAATGTAGCAGTTCTGATTGCTAAGTGTGAGATTCACAGATTTATTCCAAGGAAAATTGCTTCCTTCTGAAATTCGAGACTCATTTTTTTAATTCCGTTTTAACAACTTGATTTTTTATCCTCAGTTTAGGAAGAGACGAGAATCGAGGAGATTAAGCACAAAGATTCCGAACAATCCTTAATACCTTTCCTTTTTTTACGAATTGAGTTACCTCTGAAACTGACAGTATATTTGATCGCATTAGGGGTTCTTTTTTATATTAAATATTTGGATCAACGATTGGATTTGTTTTATATTATGGCTAATTACAATATGTCTTCAAATTAAATTTGAAGTTGGTTAAAATTTTTTAAGAGTGAAAAGTATAGGGAAATTAAGTGTGATGGAAATATTTCCGAAAAAGTGACCAAAATATAGATTAACTTCACTTCATTTTGTATCACCAAGAATCTGAACTGAACCAATGTTTCGCTTTAAATATTTTCTATTATGCTGCCATTACAAACGGATCGGTGTTTTTTATTTGTATCTACATTACAAAAATTTTTTTCTCACTCAAATACAAGTTGTCTAATTGTGAGATGAGTTACTGAAGATTAGTGATCAATTTAAACGATTAACTTTATTGAAGTTTTAGTTACAGATTTCTACGAAAATTGAATGCTACCGTTTACTATCTATAATGTGCGCATACAGTATTTAATTCGCATAATAAGTGATATTACGTTGACGCAATCACGAATTTCAGTTACACATTGAAAGAAAATATTTCCAATTTGAATGCGGCACAAAGAGAAACTAACGAGTTTAAGAAAATTCACTCGATAAACACTCATATTTTATGCATTTAAGACTAATGTAATCTAGTTCTATTGTATTATACGTATTGTTTGCACTGTCAGGTTATTTAAAAACAAGAATAAGAAAAAAAAAAAACAGTACTAGAAAAAACTAAATGTAACGAAAAATATGAAAGAAAAAGATACGAATGTGCCTACTATTTTGGTTTGTATCATATTGACTCTTCTTTACATATTGTTCTATTCAAATAAAGCTGAATTTTCATTTTCAGATCAAATTGTAACTATGCAGTTGTAATTGTATATCAATAATCCGCCTCTCCCTGATATAACTATTGTATAACGATGTACAGAATAAATGTACATACATTCAAACTTCTCAAAAGATAGCCCGCTTTCATCAACCTCTGGAACGTATCCGAATTTTGTGATAAAATTTTCGCGTATACATATGAACGCAACTTACTCTCTTGAGTCACACATGGACACCATTTTCATATGTTTTCATTACGAATCGGTAAAAAAAATTCCGAATGATTAATTAAGTAGACGAATATTATTGGTATATACCTTTAATAAAAATATGTCCACAGAAAATAAATCTGCAAGTCGATGTGTCAATACATTTTTAGACAGCTAAAATTGAATGTGAATCGATATTAACGAGCGTGTATCAAATTGAATTATAAAATAAATGAATTTGAATTCATGAAATGTCAAAAACTAACGTATCGTTCAAAGTCCAAGTTGTTCGCATACCCAAAGAGAAAAACGTATCACGTATAAATTCGAGGAAATCTACACTAATTATATTTTTTAAGAGGAATGACCATTACCCTTTTCGTCCATGATCTGCCCCGCATTTATCGCCAACATTACTTCCCCCCTCCGGTTACAAATATAATTGTGATTAGTAAGGAATTATTATTATTATTCCGTAATATAGCACGCGACTATGCATCGGTGAGTGCGACCAGTTGTAACGGACGATACGTAAGATATATTTGTAAAAGTATCCTTGAAAGTGCGAGAAAAACGGCGGGAAATGCGTTTTAAATACCTTGAGAACCCCTGAGACATCGGAGCTAATCTCCCAATAGCAGCATTGCCGTTCATCACTTGTTTCGATGGTTCTCAAACTATCTCGGACGTATGCCGATACCAACAATTTATACCGCGGGCGTTTCTTGAACGTGATTTTCTTATTTATAGAATGTATTACGGAAGGCAACTTTAGCGTAACCTTAAATAAATCGGAATTCGTTGGGACGTTTTACCACTTGTGTCCTACCGGGAAAATATTGGACAATAAAAGGAATTGCGTGGATGAACTTTACAATGTCGAATGTGTTTGTCCGTGGATGGTGAGTCCAGTCGGAATATTATACAAAGTGAATTCTTAACGAGTGCATGATACCTTGTCTACAAAAAATTAATACGCACGCGCTACAATCCGAGTGCAACTGCTTGCCAGGGCGACCAGCTGTCAAAATGTTTGAGGTTACATTTATGACGGTTGGTCGCCCTGGCAAACAGTTGCCCTCGGATTGCAGCGCGTGCGCATTAACTTTTTGCAGACGACGAATCATGCAGTCGTTAGGAATTCACTCGCTATAACAATTAGGGTACGCCTTTCGGGTCAGTTTATATAATTTTTTTTCGATTTCCACACCCTTTCAGACCTCTGCCACAAGTGCGAATGGAATGGTCGTAGGGATTGAATTCAGGCAAGTTCCTGGTAATAAAGTGCAGCTTCGATCGTTAATTGTAATACCACCGGTAGTAAAAGATATACAGCAGTAAATGAGAAGAAAGAGAGGAAACAGGATTGACATCACACGCTTATCTCATTTCGCGCCTTACGTTATCGTACTCGTGAATTAATTGTGAGTACACAAATACGAATCTGAAATTAAAACCGATATGTGCACAAATGTGCAGAATGTAAAAGAAATTAAAATGTGCTCTACTATAGAGCAAATATTTGAAAGTTTACGCAATAAAAGTACCTATTACAAAACACCAAGTCTTCCAAAGTTTGCTTTTTCTTTACTAACACCGACTGATAATTTTTACTTCAATTATAAGTTTTGTTAGAGTATCGCAATGTTGCAAAGTGGAAATAATTCACGTTTCTCGAGTCAACAGATGAGGTAAATAACCGAATCACTTCAACAAATCTAAGTTGGCACTGTACTGAATATACAAATAAAAAAGATTTTTACTCAGATTATTATTACAATCATCCTCTCCACAAAAAACACCGAGCGGTTTATCTTTTTTCCTTATAAAATTTCAACGTTCGTTAATCGCTGCGAAGATTGATCCCTGACATTGCTCGAGACGTTAATTAAAATTCTAGAAATTAGTCGATCTGATTCGATTCATTCGCAGTTCTAGTAAATCCAACGAAACCAGAATATGATACAAATCAGTTACAACGGTAAACAGATATATGTACATACAAATACTCAACAGCGATGTGAATCCGTCGAGTATGTTTCACTGACTGATTCCGCGGGTTTCTAGATTATTCTAGAGTCCGTCTTTCATCTGACGGTGGCGTCGTCTATCGGAAAATCATCGAACCAGAAAGAGCGCAAAATGTTCAACGGGTTGCGTGTAGTTGGGAGCACATTTCTGTGGCTTTAATTTCGGGCATTTTCCTTGCTGTCGCAAAATATACTGGGCATAGCGTTTCGGGAATTTTTAATTTTCGCAGGATTCTTTGGATTCAAATATTTCGCTCTACTTGATTCATTTATTTCTATATTTTTTCTTTTGTCGAACAAATACTTATATATGTTGCACTTAAAACGCAGTGATTATGGGCCCGTCAACTTCTCCATTCAACTCTTAGGGTGTGAAAAATTTATACTTACTTACACAGCATTGTGGGTAGTGTTAAAATTTAAATCATCACGCTGTATTAGCTCGCTTTTATTTTGCATTTGATAACAATTATATAGATATATATAGATAATATAATAATCATACAGCAACTACTTTTACGAACAGAATAATTGAAGTTACTGCAGAAGCGTTGCAGCGCCACAATTCCGATGCTGCATAAAGAGAGTGAAAGTTGGAAAGGAAAAGAAGAGAGCACAATTTATTTTTCCAATATACATTAACCTATCATGGTGCGATCGCGATAAAAATCGGCATGTCTCAATTTCGCATTATTCGCACATCGCTTGTCTGTAGGTATTTCTCTGTTTACATGAGATCCTCCCGCTTTTCTCCAATCTGAAACAGAATTGCCCCGTTCACACTACTGAGAAAAAAAGGATCAGCACCTTTTTCTGGTGACAAAAAAAAAAAAAAAAATGTTCCCACCTTTGAGACGTCTTTTGCAGTAACGCGAGAATGAGGTTCTGCTGGTTCTGAGGCTTAACGAGTCCGAAGGGACTGTCCCGCTTTCCGAAACCGATTGCAGTCGACAAATACTCGGGCTTGAAGCCACGGATTTCTCTCGGCTTGGTACGATGCTTGACGTAATGATTGTAGCTGCGCGAGCATCTTGTACCTTCTGTGAATAGCAGCCCCACCGTTGCTATAATTATTACAACATCGGAGCGCATTTTCCCCTGAAATTGTAATAGAGAAAAACGAAAAACAAAAAAAAAACAAAAAAAAACGTAAAGGTAAAAAATTGCGTTAATGTAATTCGTTTGCGATGCCTGTCCTGAATTTTGATTTATTTTTTACCGTATACACTAATTCGCCAAAACAACGACCTTTATTTTGCCCGTGAAATTCAGTTGGTTGTTGTACGCTTAATTTTGGTACTGTAGAATTTATCGCAATCGGTATTTCCCTAAAGATAAATCGATCGCTTCCTCGATAAATTTTACTCATGTTATCACATTTCACATTTTTTCTTTGTACTCACTTCAGCAGATGATTATATATGCTCTCAATTGCCAATTATTATGTCTATTGAAATAGAAAATTAGACGTGCGTAAAATTTCACTTATGCTTAGAATCTAGATAACGGAATAATCGGATTATAGAAGCTGCGAAAAATGATAAATGGATAAATTTCGTATGCGATATCGTCTGATTGCAAAATTATTGACGTTTTAGGAAGATTAATTATTCTATATCTTTTGTACGGTAAAAAATGAGGAAAAGTCACAACCGTTAAACTTATACTGTACTCTAAATCAAATCATGAATTCATACGTTTACAGATTAACAGCAAAATAAAAAGTATTTGCACAATTTATCTTGAATGATTTTTTTTCCAGTTTCAATCCAAATCGCAAATGTCAAAACTACGAATTATCGTTTTATCCTTGATAATTTGACGAAAAATTCATTAGACCGTCCAAGGTTTCATGCTTTTGACGGATGTCATTGGAAAATACAGATTTTTCAATACCAATTTAAGATGTATGTAAAATGAAATCAGGATTGCGGTGGTGATTTGAGTTTGGAAGATATATGCGAGTAGTACATACTTACCTATGTACATACTCACCAAAGTAGGTCGTGAATTTTAACGTGCAATTACTCAGTTCGTCGTTAAGATGCATGCAAATACGATCCATTTGAAAATCATATCTTTCCCTTTAACTGCTCGTCATTTCGTTCCAGAATTATCAACGATTTCTTTACGGCACTGATCGAGCTTAGATTTAAAACGAAGGGAAAAAAATATTACGGCCAATAATTCCACAATACGTTGTCAATTTTTTTAACTAAACCTATAATTTCAAATTCCCGATTACGTTTAGCGAGCAAAAATAGCTATCGGTTCATTACTTGTTTCTATTGCAACGAATTTTGCTCGCAGATTTGCAAAAATACGAAAGTGAATTGCAAAAACTGTATACCAAAGACGGAATAAAAAAAGAAGATGTATACTTTTAATATTTTCATCGTTTCCTGCAGCTACTCACCGGGCTGATTTGCCTCTAAAAAATGAGTTCAAATCTTTCTTCAAATGTGTATAAATTTTCAGCTCGGGAGATACTGGTAAATTTTTTTTTTTTTTGTTATTAGCACTATGCGCCGCTAGAACTTTAAATATCTTCCCGATATTACGGACCGTAAATTTAAAACTTATCGTTCAACGAATGCGGCGATGTCAGGATCCGATCCACAAGTGGGTTCTACCACGAATTGGGTCCTGTTTTTGTACCATCGGGCCGCTACCGGCGGTGCCGCCGGTGCCGGCGTCGATCGCCGTTTGCCGCCGATGCGTACGTCGCACTACTGCAGCGTTCTATTCCTCTTACCAAATCACACAAGGAGCCGAGGGACTCGAGTATCGATTTTCAGTAAGACTGTAAAAAGAAATTTAAAAATTTTCAACAAATTCGATCGTCTTTTTTTCCCCCATTCATTTGCGACAATCGTGAGTTAAAATACCGTCGAAGAATTGTGAATTTCTTTCCCCACTGTGACCCAAAAATTCTGCGGATAATTCTTTGTACACATATATACGTAGAATTTTTATTGAACGCATTTTTATTACGTTTCGATTGGTGAAAATTCCTTGATTTTTTAATTCAATTAAAACCTCTCTCACATATAATGCATTCGAATTTTTTCTCTCTATTTCGATATTTTTTTAAAAATATTCCGAGTCATTTTTTAATTCCTCTGCAATTCCTTACTCGTATTCTGCTGCAAAATTTTCTTTCGTATTTCTTCGAATTATGTTTATCCGCATATTTGTACCTGAAGACAAAATCAGATTTTTCACAAATCATATTCATACTCAGTCATACACTTTGTATTTAGCTACCGAAATTTTGATAATCATTTTATCCAAAAAAACTTAATCATTGCTTGTTTATTTGTTTTTTTTTTCCTTTTATTTTTTCACGCAAGGAAAGAAGAAATCCTGTTTTAATATATATATATATATATATAAACAAGAATGTTAAATTTTGCAGAATTTTACAGAAACATGGTAAAAGAAATACTGGAGACTGATGAGAAATGTATCATAGAAATTAAAAAAATATCTTGGATAGAATACAGAGGGCACGGTTGATCAGGGTCACTTGAAAAAATATTTTAAATATAATTTTTCATAAATAAATCATCTTCTATCCAATTTCAGTTTACATAATACCGGAACAATGTTTTACCGATTCGTGTGCGCAATGATCAATTTGCAGAATACGACTAATTTTTTTTTATCAAAATATGTTAATTCTCAGAGATTTTTATTAAAAATCAGAAGTAATAAAGAATTCTCCGATGCATATCTGTAATCGAGAAAAAAGTCATGAGATCCACGAGTTATTAAGAAAATTCTGTTGTCTTCATTTCTCAGATTGGTCAAGTGATATTAAGTAATTCAGATGAAATTTCAACTGTGTTAGTTCTTAGAAAATTTCGGAATTCCGAGTTCCGGTTCCGGTTGTTAACGTGATGACACAGATGCGATTAATGTAATTGGTACACGCCCTAGAAAGTTGGCTCTGACGAAAAACATGAGCATCGCGGTTGTTCTTACGGTTGATTTTTGGCAATCTTCTTCCATCTGCCTTTGCAGGCAATTCGAAACGTTTCCAATCATACATAAATGATAATAAACGCTGCGATTTTCCGTCTGATTCTATTTACCCAATATAACGATTACGTGCAAATCGTTCTCTGCGGGAAAATGTTGGGCGATGGCGGATGATATAACACCATGACATCGTTGGTGTGGTGCTGACGTCAATATACTTGTGACGCGTGTTGACGCAGGTTAATTACGTGCATATAGAAATTGCTTCTCTAAAATCTGATGAATCATGCGATGATTTTCAAATTTTTCAACTCAAATAATAGCTGGTTGAATCGAATCACGCAAAAGGCGTCAGTAATTTTTCAGACATGAGTTGTCCAAAATACCGCTAATACCGAATAAAATGCAAGTTTCGAAAACTGCGTTCCTTGGCTTTTGATCTAAAATTCTTGTATGCAATTCTGTAAAAACATTCAAGCTGTTTAAAACCTTGTAGCTGAAGATACTCAGCTTCGGTTACACCGTTAGCATAAAATGAAATAAAAAAATCGAATTTTCAACAGTATATTTTTGAGGCTGTTGACAACGCGCTCAACACTTTTCACAATTTGAATTTACTCGTTTTATCATAATAATACAGAAGTTTTTGTCGTACCAACTATCCGAAAATCAACAAATGCGATTCGAAAACTGCCCTCAACATAAAGAACTTTGAAAACTGTAAGATCCAGAAATTTTCCACTTATCCTGAGTCTGAATTCCATTTTGGCAACAAGAGGAAACAGATACCTCGCAACGATTAGCACGCTGATCCGCATTTCTGTGAAAACAGTTGCACACAAAAAAATATGTAAAACAGATGTTTCACGGATTGTGCAAGGCTTTTATAATTCTTTGATTGATTTGGCGAGTTTATAATTGTCATGGAATTACATCCCATGAAAAATGTGTTTAATTGAAATAAAAGTAAGATTTAATTTAATTTTTTTTTCTCATATCTTAAACTGTGATTCTGTTCTCATGGATTCTCGTTCTATGGTCCGATGGCCCTCCGAATAAATTGTAAACCATGATTGAAACGACGGGACGTTCAAATGCTCGACTTCCTGTGCGCTCGTCATTGTCATGTGACGTCATGCGTGGCGGGTAACAGTCGTTTATTTCGTAAGGCGCAAATTTGAATCCGGCAATTTAATCGACGTCGTACATTTTGTGTAATCAGCCGCTGATTGTCGCGTTAAAACTTCACCAAATCACTGGGCACCTAAACGATGGAAATACAAATCGGTATTCCTGTTTTCAATCATTACAGCTGTATATCTTGCATAATGCAACACGAATACGAAACTCGTCAATTTGGTTACACCGACAATCAATACGTCAGTTGCCAAAGGCGACATCATAGAACATGGACTAACCGTCAGTTGTGATCAAGTATTTTACCGGAATGAAAGTTCCCTTTCTTTTTCACTACAAAATTCGCGAGTTTATCGGCAGACGTGTAATACATACCTGTAATATCGGTCCGTTGAACGTACCCGTAAAAGATCCGATTTTTCCAAAAAGTAACACGGTGGAATATTCATACTGTCGAAGTATAATTCAAAAACAAAATGATTCTTTACGCGCGATAGAAAAATGCAGAAATTTCTACGTCAGAAACCGTCCACGTATGGTGAGTAAAAAAAAATAAATAAATAAAAAAAGATCGAAAAAAAACATCAAGTTACACGTCTCTTCTAAACTGACAATTTTCAGCTAACCGTTGGAAATTTCCTCAACCGATAAAAACGCACGTGACGTCAAATTGTGCGTAGGTTCGTTGCCAATTACTGGGTCGAACGCCTTGATATTGATCGCGAAATAACGCATGCGCGATTCGGGCGATGCGGAGGCGGTTATTCCGCGTTGCAGAATTTGGCGGTGGCTGTCAGTGGCTGCCTACGGGCAGGCGGGGAAAATGCGGTTGCATGCAGCTGCTGTTCTATAAGTTCAGTGTCAGTGGAAGCGTAAGTAAATCGAGATACACCATCTCTATGCACACATGTGCAGAACTCGGTGATACTCGACACTGTTAAAACGAAAAGGGCAAGTCCATCACTCGGTCGCTTAATCGATTCCCGATTAGTGGGTGAAATCACGTTTTTAATAAACAGAGTGAGTACAGCAATGATAATTAACGGTGTAAAATATATTTTATTGATTTCATTGATTTTTCACCATTCGATTCGTCCGGATAATAAAAGCTGAAATGTGCAAACAATTGCTTGGGCAGAAAATCGCGGCACGTTTTATAAATTGTTTGCACAGATTTAACGGATAACACGGAGAAAAAAAATCTGTCAATTCAAAACTTTCATTGTTTTTTCATATAATTTTTTTTTTTTTTTTTCAAAATTTTACACAATTTCTATATGCGTCTCTCACCTGAATAAGAATCGGTCGATATATTTTACCCGCATATAACGCAACGTCGTGACTTTCTCGTAGATTTTTACGTTTTTATACATTATTTTATAACAGCTTGAATACGACGAACGAGTTCTGAGAGAAATTCATTATGACCATATCAGTTTTTACTTACAATATGTATTACGTTATATCACATGTAAACATATGTCGCACGCTCTGACCGCATAACAGAGGAAGTGACTGGTAGATTATTTACATCGGTTACAGATAACCAAGATTTGACATCGTAACCAAAACCGCAGTTCAACTTCGTTCAACATTCTCAGAATGTACCTACGATGCTAACATTGATATTAAATTCATGTTGTACGCTGTATTTTCCACTCAAGACAATGCGGTTAATGCAGCACTCCTTTTAAAGCTCAAATCCAATTTCATTCCGACATTTTTTTTTCAGGATCGCATACATTATTCTAACGAAAAGAATGAAAAGAAAAAAAAAGAGAGAGAGAAGAAATCAATTCTGAATATTCGACAATTTTGAGCCCATTTTTCTCTCACGTGTTTCTGACAAAATTAATTTTCAAGAGTATCCTCAGAGAAGATGAAGAACAAAATTTAACAAAATTTTTTTTCAACGACATGAAATCTGCTCAAAATACGTAAAAAATTATAAAATTTCTCAAGTCTTCGGTCTAAATGGAATTTGAGATCGATTTAAAGCGTAATTCTAACATGTTGCTTATTGCGTATCCAATTTGTTAGTCGCCTCGTGCATCAGCTGAACATTCTTATCACGAGAATACATTACAAAGGCAAGACGCGTGGGCGCGAATGGTGGAAAATAAGCGACATGTGGTGGCCCAGTTGCATATTTGATGCGATTCAATTTCGTTATCTAAGATTACTTTTCACTTCGCACTTATATTGACGTCAATCGGCTCACGGTAGTCGGCGGAATTAAAAATAACAATTAATGAGGAAGAAAAATTACCGGAGAAAATTGTGACTTTATAAATTAATTTTTTTCCCTACACCGACGAGCAAAGTTTTCTAGTTTTTTTGCTCATTTTTTCAAATTTTTTTTTATTTTTTTCCACTCTAGTTTCATCTCGAATGGAAAGACTTTTCGACGGGTAAATAATCTGAAATCATATACAGGTAAGAGAGCGTTTTTCCCGATCATTTATCTTCAATAAATCACTGATCATTTCCACGCGGCATTTTTACCATTTGCAATCAATTTTCATCCCAAATCGCCGTTCTGAATATTGACAAAAGCATAGAATTTCGTACATTAATTCGAAATATATATCGCGTATCTTTTCGTTTCTGTTAAAAATAACAATCGCGATCAATGTTACAAGGCAATTGAATTCCAGTGTTTTGCTGTAAATTTCGAACTGTATCGCGTGATAAATCTGTTGTTCTTTCAACACGTCGTACAGTCAATAATTGAATAGAGGACATGAAATAAATGAAAAAAAAAATTGCAAGTGTAATTTTTGATAAAGAAGAAAAGTATTTTCGTACCAAGGCAAAGTTTTATATAAGGAAAAATGTCACTTACAGCCTTTTTTAATTGTCATCTTCAATTTTTGCGCAATTGGAAAAAGAACAAATACAGGTTAATTATTTTTCCGACGACTATTCAAATACGTAATGTCCTGACATTGAATTTAAAAAAAAAAAAAAAAAACACACAGGATTCGACCCGATTTCTGGCTGTCGTTGAAGATGGTCGACGTTGCTGCCGCACTTCCTGCAACCAACGCCGGCGGTTCTTTGATGGGTCGAACCCGGGGCGCCTTGAGGTCAATGCGATCTGCCCTCGGAGGTGGCGGCGAGTATCTTCAAGGTCTGGGTAGCAGGTTAGGATCAGCGCTGAGCAGCAGCCTCGAGGATAGCGAATTGACGACGACGCCATCCTCGCCGTCATCGCCACCGCACCAAGGACCTTCACCAGCTGTGAAACAGGAAGCCGACGAGATCCGGAGGCGGAAGCTGCGGCTCCCGAGGTATTCGAATTTTAGTCGGATAGGAAAAACGAATTTGCTGTCTTGTCATTCGCACTTTTGTTCAATCGTAACACTGAAAGAAGAAATTACTTTCGTACACGTTGATAGTGCATTTACTTGGTTTTCTCAATTTCTTTTATTCGAATAATGATTTCCTTTGTTCGAATAAGACGTACAACTGGAATTTAATGAATTTAGTAAAATCAATGGAACGGTAATTTTGCGATTCAATTTTCAATTTTTAAATAAATATTGGTTAAGGACCGTTCAAACAATGTAGTTTGAGGTGTTTGAATCCCAGAAATCGTCGCTAATTTATTCGAACAATATTTACCCAAATTGAGAAATTTTCTATTCGACTATGGTGAATAATTTACAAATTATTTAAACAGTTCTTAGCCAGTGTTCACTGTTTGTTACAAAATAAAAATTGCTTCAAATAACCGTTAAGTACAACGCATAATTTAGGGCACGTTTCGATGATCCTTGTCGCAGGTTTGGATCCGGAATGTCCTACGAGGATTATGAAGCGATGGCGCGACACAAGCTGGAACGACAAGGCAGCGCCACCTCCTCGAGGTCATTGAAGCGTTATCCTCCGGGGATGACGTACGAGGAGATCACATCGTCGAGGAATTCATCGGGCGCGAGGATCGTCGAGGTGGCGAAAAAGCGCGAGGATGATAACGAGCCGCGGGAGAACGATGAAAGCTCGCCGGAAAGCGTGGGACCTTTGCAGGAAAAGGATATCAAAGCGACTGGCGTGGATCCTTACGAGAAATTTCACTACAAAATGGGTGAGATTTTTATCAAAGATACATGGATTTCCAACAGCCGTGAGATTAAAGAGCTCGTTCCGGTTGGAGCGAAATTTCAGTACCGAGAAAAGAGATTTAGAAAAAAAAAAAAAAAAAAACTTGGAAACCGATCAAATCTCATCTGGAGAAAAATCAACGAGACCAGTGACATATGAATTTTTGATTGCCTTTTTGTTTTAATTAGATACGTAAAATTCTACTTTGCATATTACATTGTGTTGTTAATATTTTTGCCAAAGCAGGAACAACGATCCGGGAAATTTTCAAATTAGGTAACGAAGAAGAAGGATACGGTATTTTTTTTTCGATGTATCACTGTTTGTTCATTCAGTTTTCACGTAGAAGCTTTTCACAGTCGTGAAGTATTGCGAAATATATTGCAATAATTATATACTGTTGTACACCTAATGCGACAAACGTTCGAATACACGTTCATATGTTTGTTTTTGCAATATTACGCAACGTTGCATTTGTTCAAGTGTGATCCTTATTGTTAGTTAGATGATACCTATACAAGTACAATAACGAGCTAGAATGTATTGTTAAAAGTAGACTGTCGTTTGTTTCTCTGACGATGAGTAGACACAACACAAATTAACATTCGTCAACATATTGATATGTACGATAATATATTTATTGTTTTATGCCTCCAGAGCAGTCTTCGTGCGATTTGAAAAAATTCATAACTCGTTATTCACAAGTTACTTGTACGATGAATCATGACATTTTGTTAAAGAAAAAAAAAATGCTTAATACCGTGTTATTCTTAAAAGAAAAAAAGTGTTAACAACAAACCTCAAATTTTGTGCCAAGGTTATTTAATTTGTACTTTTTTTTTTTTACTTCAGCTTCTCCACTGTTCAAAAGTGTTTATTTTCTTATAACATGTAAAAGGAAAACGATCGAATCGAGGCTAAAAATTATTCGTAGTTCAAAAGTACAATCAACAGTTATTCTAACCTACGCGATTGAAATTTGAACACTTTTTTATAATAATTTAGTGGCTCTGTTAATCTGTTTAAATAATTTGTGCGAATTGACAACCTAAAAAGAAAAAAAAAAGAAAAATATGAACGGTAGGTATCGCTAGTTAATTCCAGTTTTACACAGTTAGCTGAAACGGATAGCGTTTTGTTAACATTAGCACTAATTTTCCTGATTAATCATTAGCAGGTAATTGCTGTCCGTGTACCTAGCTATAATATATTGTTAGACCTGACGGTACCATTAGTTAATATAATCGCATAATTGCGTATACCGGAATAATCTGTTGAAACATGAAAATGAACCGCGCATGCGCGAGTTTCATCGGCTGTTTGCGCAGGCTGGCCATCCCGAGTTTTCAGCTGTCAAACTGTTAGAATCTCAAATAATTGCGGCAGCGACCCGGAAAGGTTTGGAAAGCATTTGTTATCGGGTCGGAAAGTCGATTCTTCAAAGAACGGTCGAAATTCCACGCTTGTGCTCTTTGAATATTCAAACGTAGACATTTTGCGCAGGTTGGCCGGCCTGCATCGCGGACAAGAATATCGCTGCGGAAAGATTTCGCCGACCAATGAGATTTAATTGTTTGGCGCATGCGCGGTTGATTTTCAAGTATCAAGAGATTTTTCCAGTATAGTGTTGTACTGTACATAATTGATAGTTGCACAGAAAAAAGAACACAACTAGAATAATTATTTTCAATTGTTTTTGTTTTTCATTATTATTTGTTTTACAAGCCCACGGATTTGTCGTACAAAACTAAAATAGCTGGTGTGAAAAAAATTGTGTCTACGTTTAGTGGCGATGAATATTTTTTATCGAAGAGTAAACGAAATCATCTTTTTCTAGATCTACCGTGCAGCAGCGGATCCAACAGTGATCAAGACGGTTATGGACCAAGTACGAGTTTAGATTCGAACATGGATGGCCGTCGCACCTGGCAGAGATCAGGCAAGCGCCATTTTCCCTGATGCAGAAATCTTTTTCGAAATTTCCTTTAAGGTGTATAGTAAAAATAAATCCCGCGAAAACAAGCTGTTAAGAGAAATGGAGAAAGTACAGAAACTTCGTCTCGCGACGTTTTCCTTTCAAGTGTGCGAAAAAATCAAAGCCAAAAAACAAGTTTCTCAGATATCGGAGGATTTAAAAAGAAACAATTAATCACAAGAATTAAAGTAAACAAGATGCGGTGGATGAAAAAATTTGGGAATTCTTCGCAGATATTATTCTTTCACTTTCATTCTATATCAATTTTTCTCGACAGGATCTTCCGGCTCCTGTCAATCATGGGCATCGAGTTTGTCGGCTGACAGTCAATCCGAAGAAGCAGCAGCCGATTTTATGAAGAGCTTTGTTCCGCTGCTTTTCGAAACACCAGACAGCGTTGATCAGGAACAAAAAGCGAAGTTTGGCCAAATGGTTTTGGTACGTATTTGGAATATTTTTTACCCAAATTCACGACGCTTTCAAGCTTACAATATATCATAAATAAATCTGATTCTACGAAAGAAGAAAAATTGAATGTCCATTTACAGAATGAATTAACGTTTATTTATTAATTTTTTTTTTTATTCATAAAATGAAACTTTCATGTTCGCGATTAAGAATATTTATTTCAATGAAATCAAAATCATTTCTCTGAAATGAATAATGTATTGTAACTTATTTTCATTCGATTCAAAGAAAATGATATTGACTCGTGTTTTTTTTTTCTTTTCTTTTTTCTTTTTTTTTTTTGACTTCATGCATTATTGTAGGATTTGGAACCGATATATTGGAAATAAAAGGTTATTTTGAATCTAGGAACATTGGTTTACGATTTTTACCAATTTTCGTCCTTTCTTTCCAGACGGAAACGGGACGAGTTTGGTTT
The DNA here is from genome assembly GCF_021901455.1 of Neodiprion lecontei. NCBI lineage: Eukaryota > Metazoa > Arthropoda > Insecta > Hymenoptera > Diprionidae > Neodiprion > Neodiprion lecontei. The sequence continues at coordinate 4,197,737 of NC_060262.1, forward strand.
TCAAGAGTGGTGAACGCGCGAAGAGCGCGAGCCTGCGTGACTGAGGGTTCGTTTTACTCACTGGCTCAGCATTTTGCTGTCGCATTATTCGAGTGTCACGAGGCCGACGATTTTGCCCCGGCAAAGAGTTTGATGAACATGTGTTTCACATTTTATCACGAAGGTCTGTTCGAACGTATGAAATATTTTCATTACTTGACGAAAATTATTATCCATTGTCTTTAAGAACGACTTCACTTTTATTTTGTCGTCGAATTGTAATCGGAAGTAATATTATGCGTGTAACGTAAACGGTTGATAATAAGTTACCGATTTTTGGAAAATTTGGAAACTTTGAAATTTGGTTCGAATGAAAATTTACCGAAAAGAAATAATTTTTATTTCAAGTCGACGGTTCTGAAAATTTTTATAAAATCCTGCTACTTCAAGAACAATTCTGTGAAAATATACCGCCTCAGTTGCATATAATTGTTATTATATTTAATTAAGATCAAAATCACCGAAAAATCGTGTTTCGAGATCATTTGAAACCGTTTAAAACCTACTGGAACAATTTGAAATTGTTTTAAGTGGCGAAAATCGCTGGATCATTGACCGATTTATCTCATTTAATGGGGCAGTCGAAGTACCGGGTTTAGAACCGTATCGAGAATATCTTTACACTCACCTTCGAGTCCAGCCGATATGGACGTCGATGCGTTTCTGGACAGCGGCATTTTTTGACGCGGTTCAATGCGAAAGAGCGACTCGTCCGGTTCCTCCGAGAAACAAGAGCCTTGCTGGGGAGGCGATCGCAGCCGATGACAGAAGGTTTCAGGCGAATATCGTCTTCGGGCAGTTGGGGTAAGCTGGGACGATAATTTCTCTAATTCCGTGCGCAAAATTCAGTTTTACACACCCAAATGAGTACGCAAAATAGAAAAATTTGATAAAAATCCCTAGTTTCATGGCAAAGAAAAATATTTTTATTCGATTCCCGCACTAGTACGAAAATGTACTATTTTGCGTACTCGTTTGGGTGCGCAAAATCGAATTTTGCGCACGAGTTTAGGAAAATTCAGTATGTTTAATACATGTGCGAAACGTTATCTCGCTATCAACATCGTATTTCAACAACACTCGTGCGCATTTGTTACGTAATGTACTATTACCACACTGTAAAATGTGTAATTTGTTACGTTTACTAGAAAATTGTAGTAAAAAAATTTCAAACATTGTTGGAATTGTGGGAAATATTTTTTAAAGTAAAGATATTCAGTGTGCGATATACACTCGTAAAAAAAAATCTACAAGCAAGTTTCTGGAACAAAAGAAATTCATCACTATATGAACCCATTGAATAATTTATTGGATATTGGGGAGAAAATTTTATTCGATTCCGTCAAAATTTATTCCAACCCTTTACCTTTCTTTTGTTTCAAGACAAAAATTTTCCAACTCGTTATTTGTATTCAAACTGATCTTTTTTCCCGGTGCGTTTGCCAATACAAATTTTTCCTGGCTATTCAAATATCAAGTCTGTTTTACACTTAATAATACTGAGATTAAAAAAACGTGAAAAAAAATTGTTCTCTCATTATCACATTGTTTAATTTTTCAGCACTTTTACATGCAATATGCATGCGTTTGGATTATCCCGAAATCTGTGCCTCGAGTTTTTGAGAAAACAATGCGCCATCGCCAATTTATCATCAGGTATGTTTTGAGACGGGGCAGCGAGGTAAAAAAACGAACAAGACAAAATTGTCAAATTTAAATCCTAGCTTTCATTGTATAATTTATATTATTTTTCTACAGAGCAAGAGAAAATGCTGAGAGACAATATTGAGAGAATGTACGACGAGACGGAACCTTGGCGATAATTATCGACCGATCGATTATATACCGAATGAGAAGAAAAAATTTCGTCTTGATAAAATTTATCTTTTCAAAATTTCTATCACGGAAGGATGAAAACGTTTGCGGAATAAGGAAATCGCGAAATATTTACCACCAAAAAAAAAAAAAATTATTTTTCACCAGAGAATTTTATTTTTAAATTTATGATCGAGTTCGAGTGATTGAAATGGAATAAATTCTTGTAAATGTAAACTTTATCGCCGAAGCAGCGCTAATTACGCAGTGAGAAAATATCAATAAAAACTAAACAAACTTTACGTATAAAAATTATCAAAAAATTATGCCATATCGCATAAGTCATTTCAAATATTCCTCAGACCGTTACAATGCCTATACAAATCATTTTTCACAGAACCGTATGAGAAGTTCGAGCATAAAAATAAACGCCGATAGGTCAATTCAAAATTGCGCGCCTCTGTGTCTGATTGTACAGGCTATATAAATGTATATACATATATATATATATATATGTGTGTGTGTGTGTGTGTGATATATACATGTATATAAATAGAGAGATTTAAAATTTACGTATTAACTGACGATAAAAATTCCCCGAGATAAATTTCTTGTATGATTAATTTATATATGTAAAAAAAAAAAAAAAAACAAAGGCAAAAAAAAAGAACAAACACACAAACGAGTCAATTTTACAATACGAGCTGCTTTACACGAGATCTGCGCATGTTTACAGTATTATATAATTATACATAATATTTATTTATTACACATAAATCTGATGCGAAGCATATCATCACAATAGCATTATGAAGATATGTAATGTAAAACTGACAATAACGATATAAATGATAAATTATGTATTTAATGTATAAATGATATATTGTAAATACAAATTATATTATATGTAATTGAATGAGAATGTGAAAAAAAAAAAAAAATAACCAGCCTCTAGATGGTCGGTTTGGCTTTTTTAAGAGTCAGCAGATAACTCGGAAACTCCACCGGACGTGTTGATTATTTAAATATACATAAATCATACGTCTAAAAAATATCGAATTTAAAGGGAAAAATTCTAGCCCTCTAAAAATCAATTTACGAATCTGAAACTTGTCGTACTTTTACTTTTGAATTTTAAATTCATCGTAGAATTAATTATGGTTCTATATTTATTATTTTACGTCTATTTTCCTGTCATCTTGGTTGTTAATTTGGAAAAATGTTCCAATTTTATAAAAAAAAAAATGAATAAATAAATAAAAAATATGGAAATGAAGTAAGATTTGATTTTACCAATCCAAATTTAAAACAGTACTTTCTACTTCGTTCTTTTGATGTCGCTTTCGACTTTGGCAACAACAGTTGTCCAATTTTATTTTATCGTTTTCATCGTTTGATCCCAAGACTTGACCCGACTCGGTACCGTAATTTCAGATTGTGGAATTAACAAATATCGCATGACTATCGCTTAGTCACCCAGACTTATTATGCTACTAAAATTTTCGCAACGATAACCTTATAAAATACAGATACAAATTAATTTCCCGTACTTCGTGTAGTGAGTTTTGTCTGATTTTCGGCAATGAACACAAGAATCACGAATCGAACGAATAATAATTCAAATACAGAAAAAAATAAATGTGAAATACTACACGGGGAAATTTTCTTTTATTTCCAAAACGTGAAGAACCCTTCATCAAACAAATTCGATATTATTATTATTGCTGACACGAATTTTTCAACTCGCTGAGATGTAAGTTCAGCGTCCAATATTGTGTGTTGATTTTCTTTATCTGTTATCTTCGTTATTCGTTGTGGATTCCTTAATTAAATAAGCTTCGATTACTGTTCTTGAATATGGTGATAAAAATATTCTTGAATAATTTTTTTACTCGAAAAGGAAAAGTCTTCACGATAGCCTGTTTTAGACCCTTTAAATTGGAATAAATTGGGGGAACCTTTTGTACACGACGCGGAAAAATTTGATGAAATTCCCACAGAAATTCTCCTTGAAAAAGTTTTACGTTTACTTACAAATGGTCAAAGCCCTACGGATTTCTCCACAAGAATATTCGAACCCCATTAAAATTGTTCGAAACCATATGAAAATTGTGTGAAATGTGTAAAAATTGCCGAAACCCGGTGAAATCTCGATTTTATCGTAACTGAATTCGAGTCAGTGAATATATAAGATAAACAGTGAAAAATTGTGCTTTCGCAGATTAAATCCTAATCTGGAATTTCCGATGTTTCAGCAATACTTATTTTCTCGAATTTACGTATTACACAGAATGTTTCTTTGATCCTAAGCTGGGTGTAAAACTACACATGGAATTGCCAACAAGCAGAATATGGAGTTCTTAAACGATTAATTTCATTCGTTTGTCGAATGAAATTCTTTCATACATAAGAGAAGTTGGAAGAATAATCGTCGTCACAGAGATAAGGAGCTGATAACTCGTATTTATGCTAGAGCCACGGAACGAGCGAACGTCTCAATATCCGAGGGATTTTGTCGTGGTACGATGTACAAATCTGCAGTGATTCTCGTTGCGCTGATTGGAACGGCATGCGCATTTCCACCCGCCAATATCCTGCGAAAATCGGTAGCCGAGGATAACGTCGATGAAAAGGCTCCGGAAATCCCGTCGCAAGGATCGGAAGTCGAAAATCAGAGGGAAGATGATGGCGTCCGGGAGTCCGACAAGAAATCGACCTCCGAATATCGTCTTTTTACCGCTACTATGAAGATTCCGGAATTCACGACGGTGACAGCAATACGATCCGATCAAAGTGCCGAGGTGAGACCAAATCTCGAATCAGAGTTGACAGCGTTTAGGATTCAAATTTGCGGATCATTTTTTAAGCAAAATTCTGAATCGTCGTGCTTTTGACGAGTCCGAAAATCGATAGTGTGAATTTCAAAATGGTCGAGACGATCGCGAATTAACAAGATAATAACTTGAATATGGAATAATCTTCAACGATTACGAAAAAATTCGAGAATACTCCCAAAAATGAAAAATCTTCAGCATTTCGACCGTTCTAGAATTCGACCGTTTGCAATTTCTATTCAACCAAAAAGATAATCAATGCCAATTTTTATCCGCACGCACTGAACAAGAACTGAACTATAGTTTAGGTAATTGGATAAATGTAATGACTTCGTCCGCACAAGGCAAAAGTTGCAACAATCTTCAAACAGTTAACGAAGGTCCCGTGTTTTAAAGTCGAAAAAATTTATCACATTTTTCAAGTCACCAAAATGAAAATTAAAATTCTAAACCAGAGATTATTCTAATAATGTTTTTTCCCGGTCGAGTATAAAGATATTCGGTTCGGAATACGAATAATTGTATAAGAGAAATTTTTCTATCAAAACATAATTTGCTTATATCGAAAAAACAATTCATTACGTTTAACAATGACTCGGATACGGACCTGAATATTGTCCAGCATAAATTCGCAAACAAGTTTGACATCACAACTCGGCTTGTTGTTCAGTACTCAGTTGTAATGTGTAATTGATAACATGGTTTTATTATTTTTAACAGGAAAGTAAAGTGCCAAAAAAGCTCTGCGACAAAACTGCGACGGATTGTGATTTTCTCGGTGAATCTGCACGACGTGAAAAAAGAAATACCGAAATGCTTCCGTTGGGTCAAATACTAAATATTCCCATTGACCAGCTGAAAATAATAAATTTGTCGGATAGAGATAATTTTCTGGAGGGTACGACAACACTTAACGACGGCTCAAATGAGGGCAAAATTCAAGTAACAAATGTTCCGCAGGTTGATATAACAAGCGATGGTCAGATAGTAATATCGCTTGAAAAAGTAAACGTTCCCATTGACATTTTAGAGGATCTTATCCCCAGTCAACAGATGGGTGCCAGAGACTCGACTGTTGAAGAATTGAAAAAGGTTCAACGAGAGTACCAAGTGATGAAGAAAAAATTAGAGAAGGCGGAAAAAGACTTGGCAGAGAAAATAAAGAAATCTAACAGGGAGAAGAAGCTCGTAGAGGTGAACTGGCAGAATACGCTACAGAAAAACAGAGAGAAAGAAGAGCAAGAACGTAAGACGCTGCAGAAGAAACACGATGCAGCTGTCAAGGAATTGACGGAAGAGTTAGATGATTTGAAAGAAAAGTTGGAACAGCAGTCGAAAAATTTCACTGAGACGGTTCGTGAAGTAAAGACAGGCTGCGAGAAGACATTAAAGGATAACCAAGGGAGAGAAGAACGGGAGCGCGAGACGCTGCAGGAGGCACATAATACAGAAGTCAAGATCTTGAGGGAAAAATTAGTCGATTTGAGAGAAGAGTTAGATCAGCGATCCGGGAATTTCACAACAACGGTAGAGGAAGGAAAGAAAATCTGTGAGAAGACATTGAACGAAAACAAAGAAAAAGAAGATCGGGAACGTGAGACGCTGCAGACCGAACATGCCGCTGAAATTGAATCAATGAAGGAAATGTTGATGAAGGAAAAGCAAGTTTCAATCGGCTTGGAGGAAAAAATGATTACGCAAGCCACTGAATGTGTTCAGAATCTGGAGACAGAGAAGGAGCGCTGGGACAACAGACTAACCGAACAAACGGAACGGTCGAAGAAAGAACTCGCAGAAATTACAGAACTACACGAGATTTGCGTTGCCGATAAGGAGAAGAAGGACAAGCAAATAGAGGAACTACAATCATTCGGACGTAAAATTAGCATCCCTGTGATAACTTAAAAATACGCGTATCAAACCCTTCGAGACGTGAAATGATTTCCTGAATATCACTAATCGGTCGTTACTTTCATTTCTTGTCAAATATCCGAGAAATAACTAACTGTGTAATATAAATTTTGTAATATTATAGCGTAGACAGTTTTTGCCAACTCGTCGATGTCCGGTATCGACAGTATGTTTATACTGCGTGGAAGAGAAGAAAATAAATAAACAAAATTTCTCCAATTCTACTGATGTCCTCAGTTCACAATCCCACGGCACAAACACCACTGCACAAGTTTCACTGGGTAATTTTAGATCTACTCCAACTGTCTGTGCGTGTCACACGTAAGATAACGAGGTGCAAACTGCACGCGACGTTTGGCCGCAAGGCTCGTCGTAACCCCGACGTAATGCTCGAGTCAGTTCTGTATCAGTTCTGAATCAGTTTGCACCGCGTATGCGCAAAGTTGTAACAAGGATAATTTGATCATTTGTAACAATGATCCATAATGTCTTCCCCTTCCGGTCAAGTTGTTTGCGGTCCGTAACAAAATGCGATTTTGCTTCTATACGAACTACGTGACAATGACTCTGGCAACGCAGCTGACGTTAGAGACTGCGATGCATTATCGCATAATATCTATAGCATAAATGTATGCACGTATTATATAAATTTTTAAAAATTTCAAATTCACGAGTAAATTAACGATGAGATGAATCCGAAAATAAAATTTTTCCATCGCGTATAAAGATGATAGAAACGACAGAAAAATCATACAGGCTGATCAATTTTACAGTACCTTGTATCACGCGAGATTTTCGAATATTTGCAGTATGGAAAAACTGAAAAAAAAAATACACAATACGTTATTTACGCATATTTAAAGCATATAGACGACATACCGTCAATATAAATTATAATATTGTAATTCTTAACTGAAATTGAAACTTGTATTTTCAATCTTAGCATAAATGTACCGTAAACTTACTTATTTTTCTCTGAGTTTTTTCTCGTTGTTTAATTTTCTATCGGTACCTATTAGAAAATTTGGAAAATTGTTTCAATTTCGTGAAAAACTTCAAGTTAATTGGTATCTCTAGATTCATATCTCTAATGTTATCGGTAAATCGTCATAAATATATTTTAGACATCGCTCTTTGAAAGTCAGTTTTAATTTTCATATGATATTTGCTCTCGTTGAACAGCACGACTTGGGCCAAGGCATTATCACGATTTCAGCTTATATTTGTCAACTATTGCATGTCAATCGTACCGACCAAAATTCCCAAAATTCATACACCAACATTTTTCGCTGGCAGCTATATTTTTATTTATTGATTGATTTTCTTCAATTCATACTATTTTTACTAGCACCGTCAAAATCACCGTAGCTTTTACGTTGACGAAAGAATTCAAAAACGGTTAGCGCTGGGAAAATTTTCTGTGATCAGTACTCGGCCGGTAGATGAGCCTGTCTTTGAGAACGCGTGTTGCGCGATATAAGACAAAAAGAACTCCGTTAGGGTAACCAATTTTATCAATCAGTCATCGGTCAACGGCTTTTAGCATCAAGCATTACTTTTCGATAATTACCGCAGGAATCGTAAGAGATAGAAAAAATAAAACTTTTCAGTGAACAAACAAGGAAAACAAAACGAGGAAAATATCTTGATCGGTAGAATCTAGAGAACACGCACGCGACAGAACGAATTTGATATCATGCTCGTTGTTAAAATTACAGCTGAATTGACTCAACATTTCACTCAATTGTCGACTGTCTACACAAGGAAGGAACTTTTTAAACATATTATGTCACTATTTGCACGCTCTTGTTTACAAGAATTTGAAAACCTATTTTTAATGGTTAGGGAAAATCCTATGGAGGATTACGACACGAATTATTCTTGTACAAGTTTTTAGTTTACTTAAAAATGGTCAAAATTCTAGGAATTTTTTTATAATAGTCTTCGCTACCCGATAACAATGATCGAAACCTTACAAAAATTGTATAAATTCCTTGAAAATCACCGAAACCCAGTGCAATATGAATTTACTTGAACAGCCTAGAATTGCATACACAAACAGTGTTTATGGATATCAAATCGCAAGTGGGAATTACCAATGTTTCGTGATTTGTTTTTTTTTTTTTTCTCTTCACGAAGTTACTTAAAGTGCAGGAAATTTCTGCGACGTAAATTGGATGTAAAAATAAGGAATAAATTACCAACTATCTGCAGATTTGCGCTCTGAAAAGATTGCCCGTTTATCGTTAAAGTATGACCCCTGTCCCCTTGAGCGATGAAGTTTTTTCCCGTATGTAAGAAATTCCAAGAATAATCGTCGTCGCAGAGATAAGGAGCTGATAACTCGAATTTATATTAGAGCCACGGAACGAGCGAACGTCTCAATATCCGAGGGATTTTGTCGTGGTACGATGTACAAATCTGCAGTGATTCTCGTTGCGCTGATTGGAACGGCATGCGCATTTCCACCCGCCAACATCCTGCGAAAATCGGTAGCCGAGGATAACGTCGATGAAAAGGCTCCGGAAATCCCGTCGCAAGTATCGGAAGTCGAAAATCAGAGGGAAGATGATGGCGTCCGGGAGTCCGACAAGAAATCGACCTCCGAACATCGTCTTTTTACCGCTACTATGACGATTCCGGAATTCACGACGGTGACAGCAATACGATCCGATCAAAGTGCCGAGGTGAGACCAAATCTCGAATCAGAGTTGACAGCGTTTAGGATTCAAATTTGCGGATTATTTTTTAAGCAAAATTCCGAATCGTCGTGCTTTTGACGAGTCCGAAAATCGATAGTATGAATTTCAAAATGGTCGAGACGATCGCGAATTATCAAGGTTTCGAATATGTGGTTCAAATTGCCGATAATAACTTGAATATGGAATAATCTTCAACGATTACGGAAAAATTCGAGAATACTCCCAAAAATGAAAAATCTTCAGCATTTCGACCGTTCTAGAACTCGACAGTTTGCAATTTCTATTCAACCAAAAAGATAATCAATTCCAATTTTTATCCGCATGCACTGAACAAGAACTGAACTATAGTTTAGGACAAATGTAATTATTTCGTTCGCATGATGCAAAAGCTACGACAATTTTCAAACAATTAACGGAAGCATCACGTTTAAAACGTGGAAAAATTTCTTTCATTTTATCAATCTTGGAAAAAGGAAATGACAATTCAAATCGCGAGATTATTCTATACGATAAATATTTTTCTGGTGTAGTCGACATTAAGTTAGGAAAATAGATAATTGGACCAGAGAAATTTTATTCTTGAAACGTTATTTTTTATACTCTGAAAAAGTAATGCATCTTCTCTGATAATTATTAAAATCCAGATGCGAATATTTGTTACTACGGTGTCTGAAGCATTTCCACAATAATCGCTCGTTTTAAATTTCCGATCCGATATTTCGACGGAAGTTTGAAACGAAATATGGAACCCCACAATAAGAGTATGGCGAATGTGAGATCAATACGCCTCGATAAGTAGATTCCACCACAATTGATAGAATTCATTATTTCGTTAGTCAATGATAAAGGTTTTGCTACAGACATTTTTTCTCTCAGTTTAGACGTTCGTTCAGTGTCGGCGCGTTTTTATTTTCATTAAAATAACGTCGAAAATGAATGAGAAACTTCATAAAAGTTGCTAAATTTTTTGGAAACAGGAGAATGAAGAGACAAAAACGTCATGCGCCGAGGGTGACGCGTCCTGCGATTCTCGTGATGAAAATAAACCACGTCAGAAAAGAACTATCGAAATGTTCCCGTGGGATCAGATACCAAATTTTTCGATGGACAACGTGAAAGTTTTAGACATGGATAATATACCGAATTTCAAAGGATTTAATATACCGGATTTAAGTGATTTCGATTTCACAAATATTCCGGGTAGCGACGTGAGAATTTTTGAGATGCCGGATGAGGCAGGGATTCAAATAGGAAATATCCCTGATATTCAGATACCAAACCTTTCGCAGATCGATTTATCAAATCTCGCGAATGTTCAAATAAAAACTGTCGATGTTCCTGGTCTCCACAACTTTCAAATGCCAAACGATTTTTTTGATGGAAATGGGCTGGTGGGAATAATAATTAATGGAGGGGAAGCTACCAATGGACTACCGGGTTCATGCTCCGGTCACGGTGAAGTCGGTAAAACAAACGACGAAGCACTAGAAAAGCTTCAAAAAGAGGTTCAGGCGTTGACGAAAAAATTGCAGGAGGCGGAGAAAAATCTTGCGCTTAAGGACCTTGCAATCAAGGAGAACAAAGAAAAAAAAGAGCAAGAATATAAGGCGCTGCAAGAGAAACATGATGCAGAGGTCAAGGTCTTCACGGAAAAATTAGATGGCTTGAAAGAAGAGTTAGAACAACAATCCAGAAAATCCAATGAGACGCTACATGAAGTAAAGAAAAGCTGCGACAAGACATTAAAGGATAACCAAGGGAGAGAAGAACGGCAACGTGAGACGCTGCAGGAGGCACATAATACAGAAGTCAAGATCTTGAAGGAACAATTAGTCGATTTAAGAGAAGAGTTAGATCAGCGATCCAGGAATTTCACAACAACGGTAGAGGAAGGAAAGAAAAGCTGCGAGAAGACATTAAAGGATAACCAAGGGAGAGAAGAACGGGAGCGCGAGACGCTGCAGGAGGCACATAATACAGAAGTCAAGATCTTGAAGGAAAAATTAGTCGATTTGAGAGAAGAGTTAGATCAGCGATCCGGGAATTTCACAACAACGGTAGAGGAAGGAAAGAAAATCTGCGAGAAGACATTGAAAGAAAACAAGGAAAGAGAAGACCGGGAACGTGAGACGCTGCAGACCGAACATGCCGCTGAAATTGAATCATTGAACGAAATGTTGATGAAGGAAAAGCAAGTTTCAATCGGCTTGGTGGAAAAAATGATTACGCAAACCACCGAATGTGTTCAGAATCTGGAGACAGAGAAGGAGCGCTGGGACACCAGACTAACCGAACAAACGGAACGGTCGAAGAAAGAACTCGCAGAAATTACAGAACTACACGAGATTTGCGTTGCCGATAAGGAGAAGAAGGACAAGCAAATAAAGAAACTACAATCATTCGGACGTAAAATTAGCATCCCTGTGATACAATAGAAATACGCGCATCAAACCCTTCGAGACGTGGAATGATTTCCTGAATATCACTAATCGGTCGTTACTTTCATTTCTTGTCAAATATCCGAGAAATAACTTACTGTGTAATATAAATTTTGTAATATTATAACGTAGACAGTTTTTGCCAATTCGTCGATGTCCGGTATTGACAGTATGTTTATACAGCGTGGAAGAAAAGAAAATAAATAAACAAAATTTCTCCAATTTTACTAATGTCCTCAGTTCACAATCACACGGCACAAGTTTCACTGGGTAATTTTAGATCTACTCCAACTGTCTGAGCGTGTTACACGTAAGATAACACGATCAAACTGCGCGCGACGTTCGACCGCGTTCGCTGGCCGCTCGTCATGCGTTAATGACGTCATGCTTGCTTCAGTTACCCCCCCCCAGCCGCCCGACACCGCGTTTGGACTGCGCATGCGCGAATTGTGTACGTCAGATTGCCATTCTTCGCACTCTCAGGCGTAAAATTGAATCTCAAACTTCACAATCCAAACGACAAGCAAACATTTTGCATTTTTCAGCTACTAACAAACGTTTCGGACTGTCTAAAATACATTCATACATGAACGTGGTAACTTAGAAATAGATGTTTCAATTTGAAGGTAATTCTGTGCCTTGATTTCGGTGTGACCATAGCACCTGTGCTAAACCGACAATCGGTACGTTAGTCACCCAGTCATTCGGGCAATGAGCTGTGAGGCTGCCGGAAATTTTTTTTTTGTGTGCCGCCAGCAGGAGCACCGAATTTACGAGATTATCGACAGCCGTAAAATGTAAATATAAACCACAAATATAAGATTTTTTTTTTAATCAGGTACCCATTGTGTTAAGAGTAAAAAACTTGAGATCGTGTCATAAAAAAGAATTGAAACATTTTTGTTTTGTAAAATAATACTTTCCCACATTGGTGCAATTAGCACTTCGAAACTGTTCTAAGTTACGAAAAATGGTTAAAAAAGAATTACACGAGGATCATTAAACACCGACCAAATAAAGTGTTTCATCCCTCTTCTTTGTCTCATCAACCTTTTCAAAATAGGATTCATGAATCACGATAAGAATTCCTTCGAGCCATTACTCTTTCATTCATCTTTTGTTTCCACCTTCTTTTGTCTTCGTTCTTTCCCTGCATCTCAATAAGCAATAAACTGAAAATTATATCTCCGAATCCCAATTCGTTAGATGCGTGATGTATGAATAAGATTTATAATTTAGGTATGAAGGTACACGTAATACGTTTAACGGAAAGCGGTTACATAGAAACAGTCGGATGCAGCTTTATTCGAGAAGGTGATCGTCTCTGGGGAAATATTCGAAGGAAAAAGAGCCGCCCAAGCATTTTGCCATTTGTGGATTCCGCGGCTCTTCAGCTCGCCGGACAGAGTTTACCGTACTTTGCTAATTAGGACGAAAACTTTTATCATTATACGGTATGCGCTATGGTCTATGAGGCGAACGTTTTTCCGCGTCAGAGATGCGGAGTAAAAGCAAAAGCAAAAGAAAAAAGAAAACGAAATGAGAGGTAAAAAAAAAAAAAAAACTAGGAAAAACAAGGGATTAAAAAAGAAGAAAAAAGTTTTACCTAATTCCATTTTACGACAGTTGCACGAATCTACATCTAGGTGTAATTTACGCTTGAAACTTTGAACGCGTTCTGATGTGTGTGTGTATATATATATATATATATATACACACACAATATACATACAGTGCGTTCTATGGCAATTCGATCATCAGGGATTTATAACACGACTGTTCCATTCCCCATCTTTTTTTAATTTATTTTTTTTTTTTTATTATTATTGTCTGTCAGACATCGTGAGCAAAACGAATTGGACTTTAAGGCATGAAACTATTCTTCCAGTCTCAAGAAAAATAAATAGAAAAAAAAAAAAACGAAATCATGAAACCTTTTCCCAATTCCGTCGATTCAGTAAGTATCTGTAAGCAAAAATACAATGACTACGACGGTAGATCCAGACGCAAGTTAATACAAGGACCCAAAGTCACTAAAACTAAGTTCTGCAGCAGTCCTTTACATACTGCAATTGAATTTTTCAATCTGTTACCAAACGAAATAAAGAATTTACCTATATTGACCAAGTCGATTGCATATAAATTGAAAAAATGGTTAATCGGCCACCCTGAGCATCTATCAACGCTTTAGTAGAATATATCCGTCTTTCACTTTATTTGTAAAATTTAATACTCGAATTATTTAAAAATCTTATAAAACATGAACTAATGGCACTTCCATGCTTTTCGCTCAATTACATGTACAAACTGTACGATGTTTCTTAATATTGAAATTAAATTTAAAATTGTTGAACTGGCATTGTTAGATTATATGCCTTTTCACTCTTCCCGAGCCTATGCACAGGAAACTTTAAGTTACCTCTATAGGACTATAAATGTACTTTTGTACATTACTTGTGTACATTATGTATATTTATATTTTCTTGGGAATAAATAAATAAATAAATATTATGTATATTTATATTTTCTTGGGAATAAATAAATAAATGAATAAATTTCGTGAAAAACTTCAAGTTAATTGGTATCTCTAGATTCATATCTCTAATGTTATCGGTAAATCGTCATAAATATATTTTAGACATCGCTCTTTGAAAGTCAGTTTTAATTTTCATATGATATTTGCCCTCGTTGAACCGCACGACTTGGGCCAAGGCATTATCACAATTTCAGCTTATTCATATTTGTCAACTGTCGCATGTCAATCGTACCGACCAAAATTCCCAAAATTCATACACCAACATTTTTCGCTGGCAGCTATATTTTTATTTATTGATTGATTTTCTTCAATTCATACTATTTTTACTCGCACCGTCAAAATCACCGTAGCTTTTACGTTGACGAAAGAATTCAAAAACGGTTAGCGCTGGGAAAATTTTCTGTGATCAGTACTCGGCCGGTAGATGAGCCTGTCTTTGAGAACGCGTGTTGCGCGATATAAGACAAAAAGAACTCCGTTAGGGTAACCAATTTTATCAATCAGTCATCGGTCAACGGCTTTTAGCATCAAGCATTACTTTTCGATAATTACCGCAGGAATCGTAAGAGATAGAAAAAATAAAACTTTTCAGTGAACAAACAAGGAAAACAAAACGAGGAAAATATCTTGATCGGTAGAATCTAGAGAACACGCACGCGACAGAACGAATTTGATATCATGCTCGTTGTTAAAATTGCAGCTGAATTGACTCAACATTTGACTCAATTGTCGACTGTCTACACAAGGAAGGAACTTTTTAAACATATCATGTCACTGATGAATAAGAATTCTCGACCTCGTATGTAACCTATTATAGAATCTTGGTGATCGGTCAATTAAGAAAACGTATTTTTAGTTAACGTTTCGACCCGGATATGGGCCCTCCTCAGAACGATTTATCTTTCAACTGTCAAAAATAACAAAAAGATTTTTTATAAAATAAATAATAGTACTAGAAGTAATCAGACTTAAATATTGTAGATGTGATACTCTTAGAGCTATTATATATTGTTGATTAGTAAGAACCTTATGATTAATTGAAATAAGGATGTCTTTAAGTGTTATTTACCTTTTGAATTAAGTAAGTGGACTAAGATGTAGTCGAATTCACAATTACAATTGGTGGAGACAGTGTTCTTTCGAGTGACGGTAGACAATGTCAATCTTCAAGTTATTTTATATGTGGGAGTTAATAGTTGGAAGTCATTAATCAAAAAGATTAAAGAACTATGTTTCTTCACAGTCAGTATGTCATTGTGTTAAAAGATTATTTAGGAAGGTCTTTTTAGCAATAAAATTAATTCACAGGTGTCAAAGAAGTGGAGGTAGGCTCTTTGATAATTAAGTTCCACATGTCTAACGAAATATTGTTGGTTGAACCAATTGAGTCAACAGGTGAATAACGCCTGATGGGAGAAAATTATACGTTATTAATTATACGGACAATTATACGTTAATATCGCTAGATGTAATTTCACTCTTTACCAACGTTCCTACAGATCTCGCATTGCGTGCAGTAAACAACCGGTGGGCTTCTTTGGAAAATAAGATCCCAATTCCCCTCATTGAACTTGATGAAGCCTTAAAAATATGTTTTGACTCCGCAATATTTAAATTTAATAACGATACTTATGCACAACAGTTTGGTTTGCCTATGGGATCTCCTCTCTCCCCAATCCTGTCAGACCTGGTCATGGAAGACTTGGAAACGTCTCGCATTAACGATCTTGGTTTTGATTTACCGTTCTATTTTCGATACGTGGATGATATTCTTACTGCCGTTCCGAACGAAAAAATACATCACACTCTTAATATTTTCAACCGGTACCATCCAAGATTACAATTCACTATCGTAACAGAAGAAAATAACGCCATCAGTTTCTTAGAAGTATTGTTGATACACAACAATAATAATATCAAGACAGATTGGTTTCACAGAAAAACCTGGTCACGAAGATACCTGAATTTTAATTCTCACCATCCTTTGTCCCTCAAAAGAGGCACCATCTTCAACCTAGTTGACCGAGCTATCAAACTAGCTAGTACAGAGTTCCAGGAAAAAAACCTGTCGCTCATATACAATATACTAAGATGGAATGACTACCCTCATGGCCTATTACACCAACAAATTAATAAGAGACGCACCTACATCAACAACATACCTGACAATAATATTGACTCTGCCCCCGCAGACGATAACAATAGACCCGCTACTACATATATCCCTATCCCATATGTATACGGTCTCTTTGAGTCACTTGACCGCTTATTCGCCAAACATGATGTCAAGTTTGTTGGAAAAAATTCAAAAGATTTACAATTAGTTTTTGATACGGGAAAAGATAAGATCCCCATTGGCAAACGATCCAACGTTGTCTATAAAATACCTTGCAATGATTGCAACCAAGTTTATATAGGTCAAACTGGCCGCCACATTAACACTAGAATCAGGGAATACCAACGCAACGTACATGAGATTGAAGAACGTCACACGGCTCTAACGAAACATAGTATCGATAAACAACACACTTTTAATTACGACAATACAAACATCCTTTGTGAAGAGCACAATTATTATAAAAGACTATTACTAGAAATGTGCAACATTGTAGGTCACACCAATTCCGTTAGTCTTAGACAAGATGTTGAACATTTAAGTAATATTTAAAAACCTCGTAATCTCCGCCCACACAACAAATATTGTTTAACCTCAACTGCATACAAAAAATTTTTTTGTCCCCATTATACAGTCCTTTCTACATAACTTTTCTTACAAAATATTTATTGTTTTTCTGTATAATTGTTTATGATAGGTTCACCTTCACTCTGGATTACATTGTTTTCTCCCATCAGTCGTTATTCACCTGTTGACTCAATTGGTTCAACCAACAATATTTCGTTAGACATGTGGAACTTAATTATAAAAGAGCCTACCTCCACTTCTTTCGACACCTGTGAATTAATTTAATTGCTAAAAAGACCTTCTTTAATAACCTTTTAACACAATGACATACTGACTGTGAAGAAACATAGTTCTTTAATCTTTTTAATTAATGACTTCCAACTAATAATCAATTAATCATAAGGTTCTTACTAATCAACAATATATAATAGCTCTAAGAGTATTACATCTACAATATTTAAGTCTGATTACTTCTAGTACTATTATTTATTTTATAAAAAATCTTTTTGTTATTCTTGACAGTTGAAAAATAAATCGTTCTGAGGAGGGCCCATATCCGGGTCGGAACGTTAACTAAAAATACGTTTTCTTAATTGACCGATCACCAAGATTCTATAATAGATTACATACAAGGTTGAGAATTCTTATTCATCAGTGACATAATATGTTTAAAAAGTTCCTTCCTTGTGTAGACAGTCGACAATTGAGTCAAATGTTGATTCAATTCAGCTGCAATTTTAACAACGAGCATGATATCAAATTCGTTGTGTCGCGTGCGTGTTCTCTAGATTCTACCGATCAAGATATTTTCCTCGTTTTGTTTTCCTTGTTTGTTCACCGAAAAGTTTTATTTTTTCTATCTCTTACGATTCCTGCGGTAATTATCGAAAAGTAATGCTTGATGCTAAAAGCCGTTGACCGGTGACTGATTGATAAAATTGGTTACCCTAACGGAGTTCTTTTTGTCTTATATCGCGCAACACGCGTTCTCAAAGACAGGCTCATCTACCGGCCGAGTACTGATCACAGAAAATTTTCCCAGCGCTAACCGTTTTTGAATTCCTTCGTCAACGTAAAAGCTACGGTGATTTTGACGGTGCGAGTAAAAATAGTATGAATTGAAGAAAATCAATCAATAAATAAAAATGTAGCTGCCAGCGAAAAATGTCAATGTATGAATTTTGGGAATTTTGGTCGGTACGATTGACATGCGACAGTTGACAAATATGTATAAGCTGAAATTGTGATAATGCCTTGGCCCAAGTCGTGCGGTTCAACGAGGGCAAATATCATATGAAAATTAAAACTGACTTTCAAAGAGCGATGTCTAAAATATATTTATGGCGATTTACCGATAACATTAGAGATATGAATCTAGAGATACCAATTAACTTGAAGTTTTTCACGAAATTGAAACAATTTTTCAAATTTTCTAATAGGTTCCGATCGAAAATTAAACAACGAGAAAAAACTCAGAGAAAAATAAGTAAGTTTACGGTACATTTAGTATGATTGAAAATACAAGTTTCAATTTCAGTCAAGAATTACAATATTATAATTTATATTGACGGTATGTTGTATATATGCTTTAAATATGCGTAAATAACGTATTGTGTATATTATTTTTGTCAGTTTTTCCATACTGCAAATATTCGAAAATCTCGCGTGATACGAGGTACTGTAAAATTGACCAGCCTGTACGATTTTTCTGTCGTTTCTATCATCTTTATACGCGATGGACAAATTTTATTTTCGGATTTATCTCATCGTTAATTTACTCGTGAATTTGAAATTTTTAAACATTTATATAATACGTGCATACATCTATACTGTATCTGATAAGCAATTGTGGAATGCAGTCAGTAAAGTCTGTATCAATGATTGTTGTGTCTTTATTAGCCTGTCGTCCAGCTCCTTACCGGAAACGCAATCCTCGTGTAGTTCTGTAATTTCTGCGAGTTCTTTCTTCGACCGTTCCGTTTGTTCGATTAGTCTGTTGTCCCAGCGCTCCTTCTCTGTCTCCAGATTCTGATCACATTCAGTGGTTTGCGTTATGAATTTTTCCTCCAAGCCGATTGAAACTCGCTTTTCCTTCATCATCATTTTCTTCATTAATTCAATTTCAGCGGCATGTTCGGTCTGCAGCGTCTCACAGATTTTCTTTCCTTAATCTACCGTTGTTGGGAAATTCCCGGATCGCTGATCTAACTCTTCTCTCAAATCGACTAATTTTTCCTTCAAGATCTTGACTTCTGTATCATGTGCCTCCTGCAGCGTCTCACGTTGCCGTTCTTCTCTCCCTTGGTCATCCTTTAATGTCTGCTCGCAGCTTTTCTTTACTTCATTTAGCGTCTCGTTGGATTTTCTGGATTGTTGTTCTAACTCTTTTTTCAAGCCATCTAGTTTTTCCGTGAAGACCTTGACCTCTGCATCATGTTTTTCCTGCAGCGCCTTATATTCTTGCTCTTTTTTCTCTTTGTCGCTACACGGAATATTTGTGAAATCGAAACGACTTAAATCGGGTATATTAAATCCTTCGAAATTCGGCATATTATTGTTACGTGGGGGTGAGGGTGTACTGAGCGGTGGTAGTTAATGATTAATTGAATAATCAAGCTCCCACGTAACGACAATGAATAATAATCAAAACTAAGAGAAGACCTACCTTTCGATAAGCCGGTAATTTGTAGGATCGTGTTGCTATAGTCCTGTACAGGTCTGTGAGGTTTGTTTAAATTGTTGAGGCAATTTTACAATAATAAAAATTGGAAGAAGGTCGTTCAAAATAAATGTTTAATATGATTTAACTGGTAAAAGTTGAAGTATATTCTGTTTCGATTTGGTGATTGAAATATCTGGTAAACAATCAATGGTGATAATGATATATGAGCCGAAAGTAATAATTCACAAAGTGTTCAATTTTATAAAAATCGTGTGTTGTTCTATTCTAAAGGATATTATTATTTGCACCAGGAACATCTACTCTGAACGATGGTCGACTAGCTGGTCGTGATTATTGCATTGTATCTCTCTTTTTAGATTATCTTAAATCAATTATATATACTATTGTTAAGTCTTATTTGTTAATTGTTGGAAACAATAAGTACGATTGAATTGGGGGTAGTGAAGCTACCCATCAATTCTAGACTTGGTTTTGAACGAAAATTACTGAAGTAGATTTTGATTAAAAAGGTGAAACAAGAATTCGTTCAATTTCGAAGATTAACACTCGGATTGTCTTAGCTTTAGGTGAATCGGTCGACGAGATTGAGAGCCGTCGGATCGTGTCGGTCTGCTTCGGTAGAATTCTGGACCAGGGGCCTCACCTCAAGTTTCGAAGAGTTGATCAATCGAACGATGCCGAACGTCGGTCACTTATTCTTTTTAGATTTGGAATGATATCTTGTTAACGGAAGTTATAGTTGAAAGTGTCAATTTTCTGATTTTGACGTATGTTAAAATTGATTGCAACGATTTATTTATTAAAAACTCAATTTAATTATGGAAAATGGAATGGCATAAAAATGTCTATTCGCGAAATGATGAGATTTAGTAAAGCACAGAAAAGATGAAAACGCAGAAGAAAGTGAGTCTCTTGCAGCTAACAGAATAACTGAATGCTCAAATTTGACGAATTAGCGCGAGACTTTAGGCCGGTCACAACTAAGATTTTCCGAACGCTACTATTGCTCGAGAGGGCTAATCCGGGTTTACGTCCACGCACTTCGCGACTTGACAGACGAAAGACGCGGCTTCTTGGGCCCGAGGGTCCAAGGAGCTGCAGTTGTAATAAGTTACAACGGTAATTAGCCAATGAGGTGCGAGGGCGACCTCCCGGTGCCCAAATCCACATGGTCAGCGTTACTTCTCGCTCTTCGACGGTGTTCCGACGACTCTCAATCTCGTCGGTGACACATTGAAAATATGAACAAAAGTTATTTGCATGCAATGTTCACACATTCATTCATACATTCCAATAAGTAATCTATTTTAATTTGGTGGTTCTAAAGGTAGTGGTTTATCCTAGTTATTGATTATAGTTTTAACTTAAAGAGAGGGATATTTCCAGTCTGAGCGCTACTGATGCTAATTCAGCAGTCTCCTATCTCAGTTCTTGGTACCAGTTATAAGAAACAATTTTGAACCTTATACTAGGGATCATTGTTGGTCTCAACGTGACTTTTGCCAGGAGGGGTGGAACTCGCCGTTATAAGTATACGACATTTCGCTGATATATTGTCCGTCGATTGGAGCGATTCGAGATATTAATTATAATGTTATTTTCAACATCTCCCACGTTGATCATCCCATTACTTAGTGTCGAAAACAACTGTAACAATTCGATACATCTTTTCTGACGTGGTCTATTTTCATGAAGAGAATCGCAGGACGCGTCACCCTCGGCGCATGACGTTTTTGGCTCTTCATTCTCCTGTTTCCAAAAAATTTAGCAACTTTTATAAAGTTTCTCATTTATTTTCAACGTTATTTTAATGAAAATAAAAACGCGCCGACACTAAACGAACGTCTAAACTGAGTGAAAAAATGTTTGTAGCAAAACCTTTATCATTGACTAACGAAATAATGAATTCTATCAATTGTGGTGGAATCTACTTATCGAGGCGTATTGATCTCACATTCGCCATACTCTTATTGTGGGGTTCCATATTTCGTTTCAAACTTTCGTCGAAATATCGGATCGGAAATTTAAAACGAGCGATTATTGTGGAAATGCTTCAGACACCGTAGTAACAAATATTCGGATCTGGATTTTAATAATTATCAGAGAAGATGCATTATTTTTTCAGAGTATAAAAAATAACGTTTCAAGAATAAAATTTCTCTGGTCCAATTATGTATTTTCCTAACTTAACGTCGACTACACCAGAAAAATATTTATCGTATGGAACGAGCTCGCGATTTGAATTGTCATTTCCTTTTTCCAAGATTGATAAAATGAAATAAATTTTTCCACGTTTTAAACGTCATGCTTCCGTTAATTCTTTGAAAATTGTCGTAGCTTTTGCATCATGCGAACGAAATAATTACATATTTCCTAAACTGTAGTTCAGTTCTTGTTCAGTGCATGCGGATACAAATTGGAATTGATTATCTTTTTGGTTGAATAGAAATTGCAAACGGTCGAGTTCTAGAACGGTCGAAATGCTGAAGATTTTTCATTTTTGGGAGTATTCTCGAATTTTTCCGTAATCGTTGAAGATTATTCCATATTCAAGTTATTATCGGCAATTTGAACCGTATATTCTAAACCTTGATAATTCGCGATCGTCTCGACCATTTTGAAATTCAAACTATCGATTTTCGGACCCGTCAAAAGCACGACGATTCAGAATTTTGCTTAAAAATTAATCGGCAAATTTGAATCCTAAACGCTGTCAACTCTGATTCGAGATTTGGTCTCACCTCGGCACTTTGATCGGATCGTATTGCTGTCACCGTCGTGAATTCCGGAATCTTCATAGTAGCGGTAAAAAGACGATATTCGGAGGTCGATTTCTTGTCGGACTCCCGGACGCCATCATCTTCCCTCTGATTTTCGACTTCCGATCCTTGCGACGGGATTTCCGGAGCCTTTTCATCGACGTTATCCTCGGCTACCGATTTTCGCAGGATGTCGGCGGGTGGAAATGCGCATGCCGTTCCAATCAGCGCAACGAGAATCACTGCAGATTTGTACATCGTACCACGACAAAATCCCTCGGATATTGAGATGTTCGCTCGTTCCGTGGCTCTGATATAAGTACGAGTTATCAGCTCCTCATCTCTGCGACGACGATCATTCTTGGAATTTCTCACATACGGGAAAAAACTTCATCGCTCAAGGGGACAGGGGTCATACCTTGACGATAAACGGGCAATCTTTTTAGAGCGCAAATCTGCAGATAGTTGGTAATTTATTCCTTATTTTCACATCCAATTTACGTCACAGAAATTTCCTGCACTTTACGTAACTTCGTGAAGAGAAAAAAAAAAAAAAAAACACGAGACATTGGTAATTCCCACTTGCGATTTGATATCCATAAACACTGTTTGTATATGCGATTCTAGGCTGTTCAAATAAATTCATATTCCACCGGGTTTCGGTGATTTTCAAGGAATTTATACAATTTTTGTAAGGTTTTGATCATTGTTATCGGGCAGCGAAGACTATTATAAAAAAATTCCTAGAATTTTGACCATTTTTAAGTAAACTAAAAACTTGTACAAGAATAATTCCTGTCGTAATCCTCCATAGGATTTTCCCCAACCGTTAAAAATAGGTTTTCAAATTCTTGTAAACAAGAGCGTGCAAATAGTGACATGATACGTTCAAAAAGTTCCTTCCTTGTGTGGACAGTCGACAATTGAGTCAAATGTTGAGTCAATTCAGCTGTAATTTTAACAACGAGCATGATATCAAATTCGTTCTGTCGCGTGCGTGTTCTCTAGATTCTACCGATCAAGATGTTTTCCTCGTTTTGTTTTCCTTGTTTGTTCACTGAAAAGTTTTATTTTTTCTATCTCTCACGGTTCCTGCGGTAATTATCGAAAAGTAATGCTTGATGCTGAAAGCCGTTGACCTATGACTGATTGATAAAATTGGTTACCCTAACGGAGTTCTTTTTGTCTTATATCGCGCAACACGCGTTCTCAAAGACAGACTCATCTACCGGCCGAGTAATGATCACAGAAAATTTTCCCAGCGCTAACCGTTTTTGAATTCTTTCGTCAACGTAAAAGCTACGGTGATTTTGACGGTGCGAGTAAAAATAGTATGAATTGAAGAAAATCAATCAATAAATAAAAATATAGCTGCCAGCGAAAAATGTTGGTGTATGAATTTTGCTCGGTACGATTGACATGCGATAGTTGACAAATATGTATTTAAGCTGAAATCGTGATAATGCCTTGGCCCAAGTCGTGCGGTTCAACGAGGGCAAATATCATATGAAAATTAAAACTGACTTTCAAAGAGCGATGTCTAAAATATATTTATGACGATTTACCGATAACATTAGAGATATGAATCTAGAGATACCAATTAACTTGAAGTTTTTCACGAAATTTATTTATTTATTTATTTATTCCCAAGAAAATATAAATATACATAATATACAGAAGTAATATACATAAGTACATTTATAGTCCTATTGAGGTAACCTAAAGTTTCCTGCGCATAGGCTCGGGAAGAGTGAAAAGGCATATAATCTAACAATGCCAGTTCAACAATTTTAAATTTAATTTCAAAATTAAGAAACATCGTACAGTTTGTACATGTAATTGAGCGAAAAGCATGGAAGTGCCATTAGTTCATGTTTTATAAGATTTTTAAATAATTCGAGTATTAAATTTTACAAATAAAGTGAAAGACGGATATATTCTACTAAAGCGTTGATAGATGCTCAGTGTGGCCGATTAACCATTTTTTCAATTTATATGTAATCGACTTGTTCAATATAGGTAAATTCTTTATATCGTTTGGTAACAGATTGAAAAATTTAATTGCAGCATGTAAAGGACTGCTGCAGAACTTAGTTTTAGTGACTTTGGGTCATTGTATTAACTTAAGTCCGGATCTACCGTCGTAGTTATTGTATTTTTGCTTACAAAAATTAAAGTATTTTGTTAAACTACTCAAGACGAAATGTTGTTTGACGTTCAGTATTATTTTATCATCTACTCTTATTTTCTTTAATATTCTTTTTTGTAAGCTAAAAAGTGGCTCAATTGATTTATTGTATGCTCCACCCCACGCTATGATACCATAGTTAATTGTACTTTCGAAAAGTGTATGGTAGAGAATTCTCAGAACATTTTTTTCCATGAAATAACTTAATTTATACACGAGAAATTGGAAGTATCTGACTTTTTTAATCAACTCCTGTATATGTATATCCCACTTCAAACATCTGTCAATGTAAATACCAAGATACTTACAGCTATTTACTGCCTTAATTGTTTTATTATTTATACTAATTATAGTCTTTGGAGTAGGATCACTATAACAGGAAAAAGTTAGACAAACAGTTTTATCAACATTTAGTGTCAACTGGTTATTATTTAACCAGTTGCTGACTATCTTTAACATGTTATTCATGTCCTTTTGCACTTCGTCCCATTTGTCTCCTGAACACCGAACAGCAGTGTCGTCTGCGTATGATGATAAGTATTTTTTGTCTACAACTCTAAAAATGTCATTCATGTACATTAAGAATAATAGCGGACCCAGTATAGTTCCTTGCGGAACACCAATTTTCACATTCTCAGATTTACTATAAGACCCTTTGTATTTCTATTATAGAATCTTGCTGATCGGTCAATTAGGTGAACGTATTTTTAGTTAACGTTTCGACCCGGATATGGGCCCTCCTCAGAACGATTTATTTATTTAACTGTCAAGAACAAAAACCAAAGCTAAACAACTTACAACTTATTTCCAAATATCGCTACTGAATTTAGAAATCAATGATGTCCATACACATATTATCAACTCTGAAAAGATATTGATTAACCTAGGAGAACAAATCAAGCTTAAACTAGGGAGTACTTCAGGAAGTAAATTCTTTGAATCCCAACATCGGATGCTAAACAATAAATTCATTGCTATCAAAAATCGTAATATCAATAAATTCACCAATTCACTTGCTCAAAAAAAAATCTTCTAACAAACGCAAAGATTCGTATTCAATTGGAAAAAATAATTGGTTAATAAATCTAACTGACACTCCTATTCCTGAAAATGTTACTGAAATAGTACAACTTTGTCACAAATTCGGACGTCCATACAACAATCGCGATCTGCCGGTCTTCAACCTCGTTTCCAATTTTGAAGAAAAAATTACGAGTTTTCCTACCGAGTCAAGAAATCAAGTTAGATCCGATTTCACTAACCGAGTTCTTGTTTTCCCAAAGTACCCCAGAAACAACATCAATAATTCAGTCACTGACAAAAAAATTTGTGACACCATGACTTTTAAAAAAAAAACAACCCCAACATTACGTTTTTAAAAGCTGACAAAGGCAATACGTCGGTTGCTATGCATAGAGACTCTGATAACAACAAAATGAGGCAGCAGCTT
Organism: Neodiprion lecontei; assembly: GCF_021901455.1. Classification (NCBI taxonomy): domain Eukaryota; kingdom Metazoa; phylum Arthropoda; class Insecta; order Hymenoptera; family Diprionidae; genus Neodiprion; species Neodiprion lecontei. The sequence goes on from NC_060262.1 coordinate 4,223,775, forward strand.
TCTGACACCAACACGTACAGAATTGCTAAATATGATCTGTGTGACTCCCCACAAACTAGGGTGAATAAACTCACGTTCAATTGGTTTACCTCTAAACTAATAAACAAAAACCTACATAGAAGCATTTCTACTTACAACAGTGTTCCTCCACGCGCACATGGGCTACCTAAAATTCACAAAGAGGAAGTCCCATTAAGAATTATCGTCTCATTTGTCAATAGCCCGACCTATGATGCCTTAGCCAAGAAAATTAATTCATGGCTCACCACTAATATCACACCTCCCACCTCTAGAGTTAAAGATAGCTTTTCCTTAGTTGACACAATAAAAACATTGATTATCCCAGACAACTATACTTTAATATCGTTAGATGTAATATCACTCTTTACCAACGTTCCGACAGATCTCGCATTGCGCGCAGTAAACAACCGTTGGGCTTCTCTTGAAAATAAGATCCCAATTCCCCTTATTGAACTAGATAAAGCTTTAAAAATATGTTCTGATTCTGCAATATTCAAATTTAACAACGATACGTATGCACAACAATTCGGGTTGCCCATCGGATCTCATCTCTCCCCAATCTTGTCAGACCTTGTCATGGAAGACTTGGAAACGTCTTGCATTAACGATCTTGATTTTGATTTACCGTTCTATTTTCGATACGTTGATGATATTCTTACTGCCGTTCCAAACGAAAAAATAGATCACACTCTTAATACTTTTAACCGATATCATCCACGATTACAATTTACTATCGAAACAGAGGAAAATAACGCCATCAATTTCTTAGATGTATTGCTGATACACAACAACAATAATATCAAAACAGATTGGTTCTACAAAAAAACCTGGTCTCAAAGATATCCGAATTTTAATTCTCACCATCCAATTTCCTACAAAATAGGCACCATCATTAACCTAGTTGACCGAGCCATCAAACTTTCTAGTACAGAGTTCCAGGAAAAAAACCTGTCGCTCATATACGATATACTGAGATGGAATGATTATCCTCATGGCCTATTACATAAACATATAAATAAGAGACGCACCTACATCAACAACTTACCTGACAATAATATTGACTCTGCCCCCGCAGACGATAACAATAGACCCGCTACTACATATATCCCCATCCCATATGTATCTGGTCTCTTTGAGTCACTAAACCGCCTATTTGCCAAACATGATGTCAAGTTTGTTGGAAAAAATTCAAAAGATTTACAATTAGTTTTTGATACGGGAAAAGATAAGATCCCCATTGGCAAACGATCCAACGTTGTCTATAAAATACCTTGCAATGATTGCAACCAAGTTTATATAGGTCAAACTGGCCGCCACATTAACACTAGAATCAGGGAATACCAACGCAACGTACATGAGATTGAAGAACGTCACACGGCTCTAACGAAACATAGTATCGATAAAAAACATACTTTTAATTACGACAATACAAACATCCTTTGTGAAGAGCACAATTATTATAAAAGACTATTACTAGAAATGTGCAACATTGTAGGTCACACCAATTCCGTTAGTCTTAGACAAGATGTTGAACATTTAAGTAATATTTAAAAACCTCGTAATCTCCGCCCACACAACAAATATCGTTTTACCTTAACTACATACAAAAAATTTTTTTGTCCCCATTATACAGTCCTTTCTACATAACTTTTCTTACAAAATATTTATTGTTTTTCTGTATAATTGTTTATGATAGGTTCACCTTCACTCTGGATTACATTGTTTTCTCCCATCAGTCGTTATTCACCTGTTGACTCAATTGGTTCAACCAACAATATTTCGTTAGACATGTGGAACTTAATTATAAAAGAGCCTACCTCCACTTCTTTCGACACCTGTGAATTAATTTAATTGCTAAAAAGACCTTCTTTAATAACCTTTTAACACAATGACATACTGACTGTGAAGAAACATAGTTCTTTAATCTTTTTAATTAATGACTTCCAACTAATAATCAATTAATCATAAGGTTCTTACTAATCAACAATATATAATAGCTCTAAGAGTATTACATCTACAATATTTAAGTCTGATTACTTCTAGTACTATTATTTATTTTATAAAAAATCTTTTTGTTATTCTTGACAGTTGAAAAATAAATCGTTCTGAGGAGGGCCCATATCCGGGTCGGAACGTTAACTAAAAATACGTTTTCTTAATTGACCGATCACCAAGATTCTATAATAGATTACATACAAGGTTGAGAATTCTTATTCATCAGTGACATAATATGTTTAAAAAGTTCCTTCCTTGTGTAGACAGTCGACAATTGAGTCAAATGTTGATTCAATTCAGCTGCAATTTTAACAACGAGCATGATATCAAATTCGTTGTGTCGCGTGCGTGTTCTCTAGATTCTACCGATCAAGATATTTTCCTCGTTTTGTTTTCCTTGTTTGTTCACCGAAAAGTTTTATTTTTTCTATCTCTTACGATTCCTGCGGTAATTATCGAAAAGTAATGCTTGATGCTAAAAGCCGTTGACCGGTGACTGATTGATAAAATTGGTTACCCTAACGGAGTTCTTTTTGTCTTATATCGCGCAACACGCGTTCTCAAAGACAGGCTCATCTACCGGCCGAGTACTGATCACAGAAAATTTTCCCAGCGCTAACCGTTTTTGAATTCCTTCGTCAACGTAAAAGCTACGGTGATTTTGACGGTGCGAGTAAAAATAGTATGAATTGAAGAAAATCAATCAATAAATAAAAATGTAGCTGCCAGCGAAAAATGTCAATGTATGAATTTTGGGAATTTTGGTCGGTACGATTGACATGCGACAGTTGACAAATATGTATAAGCTGAAATTGTGATAATGCCTTGGCCCAAGTCGTGCGGTTCAACGAGGGCAAATATCATATGAAAATTAAAACTGACTTTCAAAGAGCGATGTCTAAAATATATTTATGGCGATTTACCGATAACATTAGAGATATGAATCTAGAGATACCAATTAACTTGAAGTTTTTCACGAAATTGAAACAATTTTTCAAATTTTCTAATAGGTTCCGATCGAAAATTAAACAACGAGAAAAAACTCAGAGAAAAATAAGTAAGTTTACGGTACATTTAGTATGATTGAAAATACAAGTTTCAATTTCAGTCAAGAATTACAATATTATAATTTATATTGACGGTATGTTGTATATATGCTTTAAATATGCGTAAATAACGTATTGTGTATATTATTTTTGTCAGTTTTTCCATACTGCAAATATTCGAAAATCTCGCGTGATACGAGGTACTGTAAAATTGACCAGCCTGTACGATTTTTCTGTCGTTTCTATCATCTTTATACGCGATGGACAAATTTTATTTTCGGATTTATCTCATCGTTAATTTACTCGTGAATTTGAAATTTTTAAACATTTATATAATACGTGCATACATCTATACTGTATCTGATAAGCAATTGTGGAATGCAGTCAGTAAAGTCTGTATCAATGATTGTTGTGTCTTTATTAGCCTGTCGTCCAGCTCCTTACCGGAAACGCAATCCTCGTGTAGTTCTGTAATTTCTGCGAGTTCTTTCTTCGACCGTTCCGTTTGTTCGATTAGTCTGTTGTCCCAGCGCTCCTTCTCTGTCTCCAGATTCTGATCACATTCAGTGGTTTGCGTTATGAATTTTTCCTCCAAGCCGATTGAAACTCGCTTTTCCTTCATCATCATTTTCTTCATTAATTCAATTTCAGCGGCATGTTCGGTCTGCAGCGTCTCACAGATTTTCTTTCCTTAATCTACCGTTGTTGGGAAATTCCCGGATCGCTGATCTAACTCTTCTCTCAAATCGACTAATTTTTCCTTCAAGATCTTGACTTCTGTATCATGTGCCTCCTGCAGCGTCTCACGTTGCCGTTCTTCTCTCCCTTGGTCATCCTTTAATGTCTGCTCGCAGCTTTTCTTTACTTCATTTAGCGTCTCGTTGGATTTTCTGGATTGTTGTTCTAACTCTTTTTTCAAGCCATCTAGTTTTTCCGTGAAGACCTTGACCTCTGCATCATGTTTTTCCTGCAGCGCCTTATATTCTTGCTCTTTTTTCTCTTTGTCGCTACACGGAATATTTGTGAAATCGAAACGACTTAAATCGGGTATATTAAATCCTTCGAAATTCGGCATATTATTGTTACGTGGGGGTGAGGGTGTACTGAGCGGTGGTAGTTAATGATTAATTGAATAATCAAGCTCCCACGTAACGACAATGAATAATAATCAAAACTAAGAGAAGACCTACCTTTCGATAAGCCGGTAATTTGTAGGATCGTGTTGCTATAGTCCTGTACAGGTCTGTGAGGTTTGTTTAAATTGTTGAGGCAATTTTACAATAATAAAAATTGGAAGAAGGTCGTTCAAAATAAATGTTTAATATGATTTAACTGGTAAAAGTTGAAGTATATTCTGTTTCGATTTGGTGATTGAAATATCTGGTAAACAATCAATGGTGATAATGATATATGAGCCGAAAGTAATAATTCACAAAGTGTTCAATTTTATAAAAATCGTGTGTTGTTCTATTCTAAAGGATATTATTATTTGCACCAGGAACATCTACTCTGAACGATGGTCGACTAGCTGGTCGTGATTATTGCATTGTATCTCTCTTTTTAGATTATCTTAAATCAATTATATATACTATTGTTAAGTCTTATTTGTTAATTGTTGGAAACAATAAGTACGATTGAATTGGGGGTAGTGAAGCTACCCATCAATTCTAGACTTGGTTTTGAACGAAAATTACTGAAGTAGATTTTGATTAAAAAGGTGAAACAAGAATTCGTTCAATTTCGAAGATTAACACTCGGATTGTCTTAGCTTTAGGTGAATCGGTCGACGAGATTGAGAGCCGTCGGATCGTGTCGGTCTGCTTCGGTAGAATTCTGGACCAGGGGCCTCACCTCAAGTTTCGAAGAGTTGATCAATCGAACGATGCCGAACGTCGGTCACTTATTCTTTTTAGATTTGGAATGATATCTTGTTAACGGAAGTTATAGTTGAAAGTGTCAATTTTCTGATTTTGACGTATGTTAAAATTGATTGCAACGATTTATTTATTAAAAACTCAATTTAATTATGGAAAATGGAATGGCATAAAAATGTCTATTCGCGAAATGATGAGATTTAGTAAAGCACAGAAAAGATGAAAACGCAGAAGAAAGTGAGTCTCTTGCAGCTAACAGAATAACTGAATGCTCAAATTTGACGAATTAGCGCGAGACTTTAGGCCGGTCACAACTAAGATTTTCCGAACGCTACTATTGCTCGAGAGGGCTAATCCGGGTTTACGTCCACGCACTTCGCGACTTGACAGACGAAAGACGCGGCTTCTTGGGCCCGAGGGTCCAAGGAGCTGCAGTTGTAATAAGTTACAACGGTAATTAGCCAATGAGGTGCGAGGGCGACCTCCCGGTGCCCAAATCCACATGGTCAGCGTTACTTCTCGCTCTTCGACGGTGTTCCGACGACTCTCAATCTCGTCGGTGACACATTGAAAATATGAACAAAAGTTATTTGCATGCAATGTTCACACATTCATTCATACATTCCAATAAGTAATCTATTTTAATTTGGTGGTTCTAAAGGTAGTGGTTTATCCTAGTTATTGATTATAGTTTTAACTTAAAGAGAGGGATATTTCCAGTCTGAGCGCTACTGATGCTAATTCAGCAGTCTCCTATCTCAGTTCTTGGTACCAGTTATAAGAAACAATTTTGAACCTTATACTAGGGATCATTGTTGGTCTCTACGTGACTTTTGCCAGGAGGGGTGGAACTCGCCGTTATTAGTATTCGTTAGTTTGCTCTTGTATTTTCTGGTCAGTTATCTGATAAACGAAACGAATTGAAATGTTATTTTGAACAGTTCCCACGTTGATCATCGTAAACTGTGGTGTCGGAAACGTCGAGGAGAATTCGATAGCTCTTTTCTGACGTGGTGTATTTTCATCAAGAGAATCGCAGGACGCGTCACCCTCGGCGCATGACGTTTTTGGCCCTTTATTCTCCTGTTTCCAAAAAATTTAGCAACTTTTACAAAGTTTCTCATTTATTTTCAACGTTATTTGAATGAAAATAAAAACGCGACGACACTAAACGAACGTCTAAACTGAGAGAAAAAATGTCTGTAGCAAAACCTTTATCATTGAATAACGAAATAATGAATTCTATCAATTGTGGTGGAATCTACTTATCGAGGCGTATTGATCTCACATTCGCCATACTCTTATTGTGGGGTTCCATATTTCGTTTCAAACTTTCGTCGAAATATCGGATCGGAAATTTAAAACGAGCGATTATTGTGGAAATGCTTCAGACACCGTAGTAACAAATATTCGGATCTGGATTTTAATAATTATCGGAGAAGATGCATTATTTTTTCAGAGTATAAAAAATAACGTTTCAAGAATAAAATTTCTCTGGTCCAATTATGTATTTTCCTAACTTAATGTCGACTACACCAGAAAAATATTTTTCGTATAGAACAATCTCGCGATTTGAATTGGCATTTTCTTTTTCCGAAACTGATAAAATGAAATAAATTTTTCCACGTTTTAAACGTCATGCTTCCGTTAATTGTTTGAAAATTGTCGTAGCTCTTGCATCATGCGAACAAAATAATTACACTTCTCCTAAACTATAGTTCAGTTCTTGTTCAGTGCATGCGGATAAAAATTGGCATTGATTATCTCTTTGGTTGAATAGAAATTGCAAACGGTCGAGTTCTAGAACGGTCGAAATGCTGAAGATTTTTCATTTTTGGGAGTATTCTCGAATTTTTCCGTAATCGTTGAAGATTCTTCCATATTCAAGTTATTATCTTGATAATTCGCGATCGTCTCGACCATTTTGAAGTTCAAACTATCGATTTTCGGACTCTTCAAAAGCACGACGATTCGGAATTTTGCTTAAAAAATAATCCGCAAATTTGAATCCTAAACGCTGTCAACTCTGATTCGAGATTTGGTCTCACCTCGGCACTTTGATCGGATCGTATTGCTGTCACCGTCATGAATTCCGGAATCGTCACAGTAGCGGTAAAAAGACGATATTCGGAGGTCGATTTCTTGTCGGACTCCCGGACGCCATCATCTTCCCTCTGATTTTCGACTTCCGATCCTTGCGACGGGATTTTCGGAGCCTTTTCATCGACGTTATCCTCCGCTACCGATTTTCGCAGGATGTTGGCGGGTGGAAATGCGCATGCCGTTCCAATCAGCGCAACGAGAATCACTGCAGATTTGTACATCGTACCACGACAAAATCCCTCGGATATTGAGACGTTCGCTCGTTCCGTGGCTGTGATTTAAATTCGAGTTATCAGCTCCTTATCCCTGCGACGACGATTATTCTTGGAATTTCCCACATACGGGAAAAAACTTCATCGCTCAAGGGGACAGGGGTCATACTTTAACGATAAACGGGCAATCTTTTTACAGCGCAAATCTGCAGATAGTTGGAAATTTATTCCTCATTATTACATCCAATTTACGTCACAGAAATTTCCTGTACTTTACGTAACTCCGTGAAGAGAAAAAAATAAGAACAAATCACGAAACATTGATAATTCCCACTTGCGATTTGATATCCATAAACACAGTTTGTATATGCGATTCTAGGCTGTTCAAATAAATTCATATTCCACCGGGTGTCGGTGATTTTCAAGGAATTTATACAATTTTTGTAAGGTTTTGATCATTGCTATCGGGTAGCGAAGACTATTATAAAAAAATTCCTAGAATTTTGACCATTTTTAAGTGAACTAAAAACTTGTACAAGAATAATTCCTGTCGTAATCCTCCATAGGATTTTCCCTAACCGTTGAAAATAGGTTTTTAAATTCTTGTAAACAAGAGCGTGCAAATAGTGACATGATACGTTTAAGGGATCGTCTCAGTGTGACCCTCCGAAAAATCACTGATTTTCGCGAATTTTTTTTTAATGTTCAAATAAACTAATCGGTCCGGTTCTTTTTTTCATAAATAAATACGTTTATGAAGAATACAAAATGATTTTTTTAAAGTTTATTTATTGAGTGCATCATTGTTGTATAAATTGTTGTAATTTCACGTAAAAAAAGGTGCTGCACGGTTTCAACGATGACGGCCGCAATTTTGATCTGAAAAAAAGTTTCAAAAAGATTATTGATCTGTAGGAAAGTCGCTATCGCGCTATGGAGGGTTTTTTTTTTTCAAATTTGACAAAATGGCGGCGGTTTGATCAAAAATTGTCGAATGCGGCCCTTTTTTCCGACAGTTTTTCGTAAAAAAAAATAGGAAGTTTTCAAAAAAAAAGAAAAGCTTCCATAGCGCGATAAAGAATGACGTTTAAAATGTTCTCCCGAAATTGGAACTAGATATCTTTGAAATTCTTCCTTTGAGAGTGGAAACCGTTTTGAAAAACACCATTCTGAGAAAAACGCGTTTAAAGATTGAAGTTGGAAAAGTTTATATAAATCGTTTACTTACGATCAATCGGCGATGCCAGGTCTTGATTTTTTTCTTGGGGGTTTCTCTCGTACGTCTATCCGTGGTGGATGTCAAAAACGAACTGAAATGCTTGGACAGTTTATTCTGCAAGGTTATAGAACCTAAGCACCTTAGTACTCGCGCAGGTAGAAAACCCGTTCCCTTTCTACAAGAAACGCTGTAGCGACCGTAATAATTTGAATTTCGATTTAAAAATTTGAGAGAATGTTTTGAACAGTGTATACTATACGATAATGCAAAAAAAAAAAACAATTTTTTGAAAATTTCACACTGAGACGATCCCTTAAAAAGTTCCTTCCTTGTGTAGACAGTCGACAATTGAGTCAAATGTTGAGTCAATTCAGCTGTAATTTCAACAACGAGCATGATATCAAATTCGTTCTGTCGCGTGCGTGTTCTCTAGATTCTACCGATCAAGATATTTTCCTCGTTTTGTTTTCCTTGTTTGTTCACTGAAAAGTTTTATTTTTTCTATCTCTTACGATTCCTGCGGTAATTATCGAAACGTAATGCTTGATGCTAAAAGCCGTTGACCGATTACTGATTAATAAAATTGGTTTCCCTAACGGAGTTCTTTTTGTCTTATAAAATTGCGTGTTAAACGACTGCCGCCGACAAAGAAAATACCGGATCGCAACACGCGTTCTCAAAGACAGGCTCATCTACCGGCCGAGTACTGATCACAGAAAATTTTCCCAGCGCTAACCGTTTTTGAATTCTTTCGTCAACGTAAAAGCTACGGTGATTTTGACGGTGCGAGTAAAAATAGTATGAATTGAAGAAAATCAATCAATAAATAAAAATATAGCCGCCAGCGAAAAATGTTAGTGTATGAATTTTGGTCGGTACGATTGACATGCGATAGTTGACAAATATGTATAAGCTGAAATCGTGATAATGCCTTGGCCCAAGTCGTGCTGTTCAACGAGGGCAAATATCATATGAAAATTAAAACTGACTTTCAAAGAGCGATGTCTAATATATATTTATGACGATTTACCGATAACGTTAGAGATATGAATCTAGGGATACCAATTAACTTGAAGTTTTTCACGAAATTTATTTATTTACTAGGGGCTTCGCCCCTGCGCGCCTCACTATTTCCTTACGCATTGTCTAGTAGACAGGCGAATTCCTTCATGTTGATTTGATGACAGGTCTGCACTTGCTGTCCACTTCAATTCCTTCTGTGCTTACTTTTCTTTTTTTCATCAATCTAAGCTTCCATTCGTTGGTTGAAAATTGGTGTTCCTTCTCTATTGATATCGATCTACCTTCTTGACTTGCTGAATTATTTTTACTGCCGCTCTGCCGGTTATTCTCCAAAATCACCTTCTTTATATTATTTTTTCCTCTATATTTGCGTTGCTGTTCATTCCGCAAAACATCTCTTTCTCTTGTGGTCAACATCGATCCTGGTCGTCCTCTTTCCTGGTTATACGAATATTTGATGGATATTATTCTATGGCTTATTTGGTTCTTCGCACTTACAATTTTATTTTCCTCTTTCTTTTGTGATACTTCCGACCATCCACCATCTTCATCGCCTTATCTGCCGCTTGAAACTCCTCCTTTCTCCATTGTCATCCTAAATCCTGGCTGTCCGTTTGACTGTTTGGTGATGTATTTAGATTTACTATTATTTGATTGTTACTTTCCATACTTATTAATCACTATCTGAATTTTATTTTGGTTCTGCAAGACATCAAAGTGTCCACTGTCTCCGTCGCCGGTGAGGAGTAGCGAGAATTGTGTTTCATTTTGTGATCCGATCCGGTGTGGATGAATTTGTTCTTCGCGATACACGATTAAACATATCTTAAAAATGTCCGCAGCTGCAGCTAATTCTGCTTCTCCCCCGTATATTCCATTTTTATTCATATGTGATTTGTAATCACCAAGTGACCTAATCACAGCACCGTTTGACTCAATACCTGTAATAAAACCCGCAAATGTAGACCAATTATCCACTATATTTGAAACGAGACTCAGTCTCACCTCTGCGTGTCGATCTTGAGAGCCGTATACACAATACGCCAACGCGTGAAAAAGACAATTCCCGTCGGGAATCGTCTTGATAATTTTCGTTTGCATGTTCATATTTTGCGCGTCAGAAACAGATACCTATAAAGATATTTGTCAAAGACTGTCATAAATAGCCGATGACAGCTGTCAAAGGGTTTGCTAGATGCTGTTTGTTTTGTTTTCGGGATCTCACCCCACCGCCAACTTCATGCGTATACCTACTATTGTTAATATAGTCTTTTTTTACTATTGTTATTATATTTATTGTTTAAAACTTTTTTATTAGATAGAGAGATTTATTTATTCCCAAGAAAATATAAATATACATAATGTACAGAAGTAATGTACAAAAGTACATTTATAGTCCTATAGAGGTAACTTAAAGTTTCCTGTGCATAGGCTCGGGAAGAGTGAAAAGGCATATAATCTAACAATGCCAGTTCAACAATTTTAAATTTAATTTCAAAATTAAGAAACATCGTACAGTTTGTACATGTAATTGAGCGAAAAGCATGGAAGTGCCATTAGTTCATGTTTTATAAGATTTTTAAATAATTCGAGTATTAAATTTTACAAATAAAGTGAAAGACGGATATATTCTACTAAAGCGTTGATAGATGCTCAGTGTGGCCGATTAACCATTTTTTCAATTTATATGTAATCGACTTGTTCAATATAGGTAAATTCTTTATATCGTTTGGTAACAGATTGAAAAATTTAATTGCAGCATGTAAAGGACTGCTGCAGAACTTAGTTTTAGTGACTTTGGGTCATTGTATTAACTTAAGTCCGGATCTACCGTCGTAGTTATTGTATTTTTGCTTACAAAAATTAAAGTATTTTGTTAAACTACTCAAGACGAAATGTTGTTTGACGTTCAGTATTATTTTATCATCTACTCTTATTTTCTTTAATATTCTTTTTTGTAAGCTAAAAAGTGGCTCAATTGATTTATTGTATGCTCCACCCCACGCTATGATACCATAGTTAATTGTACTTTCGAAAAGTGTATGGTAGAGAATTCTCAGAACATTTTTTTCCATGAAATAACTTAATTTATACACGAGAAATTGGAAGTATCTGACTTTTTTAATCAACTCCTGTATATGTATATCCCACTTCAAACATCTGTCAATGTAAATACCAAGATACTTACAGCTATTTACTGCCTTAATTGTTTTATTATTTATACTAATTATAGTCTTTGGAGTAGGATCACTATAACAGGAAAAAGTTAGACAAACAGTTTTATCAACATTTAGTGTCAACTGGTTATTATTTAACCAGTTGCTGACTATCTTTAACATGTTATTCATGTCCTTTTGCACTTCGTCCCATTTGTCTCCTGAACACCGAACAGCAGTGTCGTCTGCGTATGATGATAAGTATTTTTTGTCTACAACTCTAAAAATGTCATTCATGTACATTAAGAATAATAGCGGACCCAGTATAGTTCCTTGCGGAACACCAATTTTCACATTCTCAGATTTACTATAAGACCCTTTGTATTTCTATTATAGAATCTTGCTGATCGGTCAATTAGGTGAACGTATTTTTAGTTAACGTTTCGACCCGGATATGGGCCCTCCTCAGAACGATTTATTTATTTAACTGTCAAGAACAAAAACCAAAGCTAAACAACTTACAACTTATTTCCAAATATCGCTACTGAATTTAGAAATCAATGATGTCCATACACATATTATCAACTCTGAAAAGATATTGATTAACCTAGGAGAACAAATCAAGCTTAAACTAGGGAGTACTTCAGGAAGTAAATTCTTTGAATCCCAACATCGGATGCTAAACAATAAATTCATTGCTATCAAAAATCGTAATATCAATAAATTCACCAATTCACTTGCTCAAAAAAAAATCTTCTAACAAACGCAAAGATTCGTATTCAATTGGAAAAAATAATTGGTTAATAAATCTAACTGACACTCCTATTCCTGAAAATGTTACTGAAATAGTACAACTTTGTCACAAATTCGGACGTCCATACAACAATCGCGATCTGCCGGTCTTCAACCTCGTTTCCAATTTTGAAGAAAAAATTACGAGTTTTCCTACCGAGTCAAGAAATCAAGTTAGATCCGATTTCACTAACCGAGTTCTTGTTTTCCCAAAGTACCCCAGAAACAACATCAATAATTCAGTCACTGACAAAAAAATTTGTGACACCATGACTTTTAAAAAAAAAACAACCCCAACATTACGTTTTTAAAAGCTGACAAAGGCAATACGTCGGTTGCTATGCATAGAGACTCTGATAACAACAAAATGAGGCAGCAGCTTTCTGACACCAACACGTACAGAATTGCTAAATATGATCTGTGTGACTCCCCACAAACTAGGGTGAATAAACTCACGTTCAATTGGTTTACCTCTAAACTAATAAACAAAAACCTACATAGAAGCATTTCTACTTACAACAGTGTTCCTCCACGCGCACATGGGCTACCTAAAATTCACAAAGAGGAAGTCCCATTAAGAATTATCGTCTCATTTGTCAATAGCCCGACCTATGATGCCTTAGCCAAGAAAATTAATTCATGGCTCACCACTAATATCACACCTCCCACCTCTAGAGTTAAAGATAGCTTTTCCTTAGTTGACACAATAAAAACATTGATTATCCCAGACAACTATACTTTAATATCGTTAGATGTAATATCACTCTTTACCAACGTTCCGACAGATCTCGCATTGCGCGCAGTAAACAACCGTTGGGCTTCTCTTGAAAATAAGATCCCAATTCCCCTTATTGAACTAGATAAAGCTTTAAAAATATGTTCTGATTCTGCAATATTCAAATTTAACAACGATACGTATGCACAACAATTCGGGTTGCCCATCGGATCTCATCTCTCCCCAATCTTGTCAGACCTTGTCATGGAAGACTTGGAAACGTCTTGCATTAACGATCTTGATTTTGATTTACCGTTCTATTTTCGATACGTTGATGATATTCTTACTGCCGTTCCAAACGAAAAAATAGATCACACTCTTAATACTTTTAACCGATATCATCCACGATTACAATTTACTATCGAAACAGAGGAAAATAACGCCATCAATTTCTTAGATGTATTGCTGATACACAACAACAATAATATCAAAACAGATTGGTTCTACAAAAAAACCTGGTCTCAAAGATATCCGAATTTTAATTCTCACCATCCAATTTCCTACAAAATAGGCACCATCATTAACCTAGTTGACCGAGCCATCAAACTTTCTAGTACAGAGTTCCAGGAAAAAAACCTGTCGCTCATATACGATATACTGAGATGGAATGATTATCCTCATGGCCTATTACATAAACATATAAATAAGAGACGCACCTACATCAACAACTTACCTGACAATAATATTGACTCTGCCCCCGCAGACGATAACAATAGACCCGCTACTACATATATCCCCATCCCATATGTATCTGGTCTCTTTGAGTCACTAAACCGCCTATTTGCCAAACATGATGTCAAGTTTGTTGGAAAAAATTCAAAAGATTTACAATTAGTTTTTGATACGGGAAAAGATAAGATCCCCATTGGCAAACGATCCAACGTTGTCTATAAAATACCTTGCAATGATTGCAACCAAGTTTATATAGGTCAAACTGGCCGCCACATTAACACTAGAATCAGGGAATACCAACGCAACGTACATGAGATTGAAGAACGTCACACGGCTCTAACAAAACATAGTATCGATAAAAAACATACTTTTAATTACGATAATACAAACATCCTTTGTGAAGAGCACAATTATTATAAAAGACTATTACTAGAAATGTGCAACATTGTAGGTCACACCAATTCCGTTAGTCTTAGACAAGATGTTGAACATTTAAGTAATATTTAAAAACCTCGTAATCTCCGCCCACACAACAAATATCGTTTTACCTTAACTACATACAAAAAATTTTTTTGTCCCCATTATACAGTCCTTTCTACATAACTTTTCTTACAAAATATTTATTGTTTTTCTGTATAATTGTTTATGATAGGTTCACCTTCACTCTGGATTACATTGTTTTCTCCCATCAGTCGTTATTCACCTGTTGACTCAATTGGTTCAACCAACAATATTTCGTTAGACATGTGGAACTTAATTATAAAAGAGCCTACCTCCACTTCTTTCGACACCTGTGAATTAATTTAATTGCTAAAAAGACCTTCTTTAATAACCTTTTAACACAATGACATACTGACTGTGAAGAAACATAGTTCTTTAATCTTTTTAATTAATGACTTCCAACTAATAATCAATTAATCATAAGGTTCTTACTAATCAACAATATATAATAGCTCTAAGAGTATTACATCTACAATATTTAAGTCTGATTACTTCTAGTACTATTATTTATTTTATAAAAAATCTTTTTGTTATTCTTGACAGTTGAAAAATAAATCGTTCTGAGGAGGGCCCATATCCGGGTCGGAACGTTAACTAAAAATACGTTTTCTTAATTGACCGATCACCAAGATTCTATAATAGATTACATACAAGGTTGAGAATTCTTATTCATCAGTGACATAATATGTTTAAAAAGTTCCTTCCTTGTGTAGACAGTCGACAATTGAGTCAAATGTTGATTCAATTCAGCTGCAATTTTAACAACGAGCATGATATCAAATTCGTTGTGTCGCGTGCGTGTTCTCTAGATTCTACCGATCAAGATATTTTCCTCGTTTTGTTTTCCTTGTTTGTTCACTGAAAAGTTTTATTTTTTCTATCTCTTACGATTCCTGCGGTAATTATCGAAAAGTAATGCTTGATGCTAAAAGCCGTTGACCGGTGACTGATTGATAAAATTGGTTACCCTAACGGAGTTCTTTTTGTCTTATATCGCGCAACACGCGTTCTCAAAGACAGGCTCATCTACCGGCCGAGTACTGATCACAGAAAATTTTCCCAGCGCTAACCGTTTTTGAATTCCTTCGTCAACGTAAAAGCTACGGTGATTTTGACGGTGCGAGTAAAAATAGTATGAATTGAAGAAAATCAATCAATAAATAAAAATGTAGCTGCCAGCGAAAAATGTCAATGTATGAATTTTGGGAATTTTGGTCGGTACGATTGACATGCGACAGTTGACAAATATGTATAAGCTGAAATTGTGATAATGCCTTGGCCCAAGTCGTGCGGTTCAACGAGGGCAAATATCATATGAAAATTAAAACTGACTTTCAAAGAGCGATGTCTAAAATATATTTATGGCGATTTACCGATAACATTAGAGATATGAATCTAGAGATACCAATTAACTTGAAGTTTTTCACGAAATTGAAACAATTTTTCAAATTTTCTAATAGGTTCCGATCGAAAATTAAACAACGAGAAAAAACTCAGAGAAAAATAAGTAAGTTTACGGTACATTTAGTATGATTGAAAATACAAGTTTCAATTTCAGTCAAGAATTACAATATTATAATTTATATTGACGGTATGTTGTATATATGCTTTAAATATGCGTAAATAACGTATTGTGTATATTATTTTTGTCAGTTTTTCCATACTGCAAATATTCGAAAATCTCGCGTGATACGAGGTACTGTAAAATTGACCAGCCTGTACGATTTTTCTGTCGTTTCTATCATCTTTATACGCGATGGACAAATTTTATTTTCGGATTTATCTCATCGTTAATTTACTCGTGAATTTGAAATTTTTAAACATTTATATAATACGTGCATACATCTATACTGTATCTGATAAGCAATTGTGGAATGCAGTCAGTAAAGTCTGTATCAATGATTGTTGTGTCTTTATTAGCCTGTCGTCCAGCTCCTTACCGGAAACGCAATCCTCGTGTAGTTCTGTAATTTCTGCGAGTTCTTTCTTCGACCGTTCCGTTTGTTCGATTAGTCTGTTGTCCCAGCGCTCCTTCTCTGTCTCCAGATTCTGATCACATTCAGTGGTTTGCGTTATGAATTTTTCCTCCAAGCCGATTGAAACTCGCTTTTCCTTCATCATCATTTTCTTCATTAATTCAATTTCAGCGGCATGTTCGGTCTGCAGCGTCTCACAGATTTTCTTTCCTTAATCTACCGTTGTTGGGAAATTCCCGGATCGCTGATCTAACTCTTCTCTCAAATCGACTAATTTTTCCTTCAAGATCTTGACTTCTGTATCATGTGCCTCCTGCAGCGTCTCACGTTGCCGTTCTTCTCTCCCTTGGTCATCCTTTAATGTCTGCTCGCAGCTTTTCTTTACTTCATTTAGCGTCTCGTTGGATTTTCTGGATTGTTGTTCTAACTCTTTTTTCAAGCCATCTAGTTTTTCCGTGAAGACCTTGACCTCTGCATCATGTTTTTCCTGCAGCGCCTTATATTCTTGCTCTTTTTTCTCTTTGTCGCTACACGGAATATTTGTGAAATCGAAACGACTTAAATCGGGTATATTAAATCCTTCGAAATTCGGCATATTATTGTTACGTGGGGGTGAGGGTGTACTGAGCGGTGGTAGTTAATGATTAATTGAATAATCAAGCTCCCACGTAACGACAATGAATAATAATCAAAACTAAGAGAAGACCTACCTTTCGATAAGCCGGTAATTTGTAGGATCGTGTTGCTATAGTCCTGTACAGGTCTGTGAGGTTTGTTTAAATTGTTGAGGCAATTTTACAATAATAAAAATTGGAAGAAGGTCGTTCAAAATAAATGTTTAATATGATTTAACTGGTAAAAGTTGAAGTATATTCTGTTTCGATTTGGTGATTGAAATATCTGGTAAACAATCAATGGTGATAATGATATATGAGCCGAAAGTAATAATTCACAAAGTGTTCAATTTTATAAAAATCGTGTGTTGTTCTATTCTAAAGGATATTATTATTTGCACCAGGAACATCTACTCTGAACGATGGTCGACTAGCTGGTCGTGATTATTGCATTGTATCTCTCTTTTTAGATTATCTTAAATCAATTATATATACTATTGTTAAGTCTTATTTGTTAATTGTTGGAAACAATAAGTACGATTGAATTGGGGGTAGTGAAGCTACCCATCAATTCTAGACTTGGTTTTGAACGAAAATTACTGAAGTAGATTTTGATTAAAAAGGTGAAACAAGAATTCGTTCAATTTCGAAGATTAACACTCGGATTGTCTTAGCTTTAGGTGAATCGGTCGACGAGATTGAGAGCCGTCGGATCGTGTCGGTCTGCTTCGGTAGAATTCTGGACCAGGGGCCTCACCTCAAGTTTCGAAGAGTTGATCAATCGAACGATGCCGAACGTCGGTCACTTATTCTTTTTAGATTTGGAATGATATCTTGTTAACGGAAGTTATAGTTGAAAGTGTCAATTTTCTGATTTTGACGTATGTTAAAATTGATTGCAACGATTTATTTATTAAAAACTCAATTTAATTATGGAAAATGGAATGGCATAAAAATGTCTATTCGCGAAATGATGAGATTTAGTAAAGCACAGAAAAGATGAAAACGCAGAAGAAAGTGAGTCTCTTGCAGCTAACAGAATAACTGAATGCTCAAATTTGACGAATTAGCGCGAGACTTTAGGCCGGTCACAACTAAGATTTTCCGAACGCTACTATTGCTCGAGAGGGCTAATCCGGGTTTACGTCCACGCACTTCGCGACTTGACAGACGAAAGACGCGGCTTCTTGGGCCCGAGGGTCCAAGGAGCTGCAGTTGTAATAAGTTACAACGGTAATTAGCCAATGAGGTGCGAGGGCGACCTCCCGGTGCCCAAATCCACATGGTCAGCGTTACTTCTCGCTCTTCGACGGTGTTCCGACGACTCTCAATCTCGTCGGTGACACATTGAAAATATGAACAAAAGTTATTTGCATGCAATGTTCACACATTCATTCATACATTCCAATAAGTAATCTATTTTAATTTGGTGGTTCTAAAGGTAGTGGTTTATCCTAGTTATTGATTATAGTTTTAACTTAAAGAGAGGGATATTTCCAGTCTGAGCGCTACTGATGCTAATTCAGCAGTCTCCTATCTCAGTTCTTGGTACCAGTTATAAGAAACAATTTTGAACCTTATACTAGGGATCATTGTTGGTCTCAACGTGACTTTTGCCAGGAGGGGTGGAACTCGCCGTTATAAGTATACGACATTTCGCTGATATATTGTCCGTCGATTGGAGCGATTCGAGATATTAATTATAATGTTATTTTCAACATCTCCCACGTTGATCATCCCATTACTTAGTGTCGAAAACAACTGTAACAATTCGATACATCTTTTCTGACGTGGTCTATTTTCATGAAGAGAATCGCAGGACGCGTCACCCTCGGCGCATGACGTTTTTGGCTCTTCATTCTCCTGTTTCCAAAAAATTTAGCAACTTTTATAAAGTTTCTCATTTATTTTCAACGTTATTTTAATGAAAATAAAAACGCGCCGACACTAAACGAACGTCTAAACTGAGTGAAAAAATGTTTGTAGCAAAACCTTTATCATTGACTAACGAAATAATGAATTCTATCAATTGTGGTGGAATCTACTTATCGAGGCGTATTGATCTCACATTCGCCATACTCTTATTGTGGGGTTCCATATTTCGTTTCAAACTTTCGTCGAAATATCGGATCGGAAATTTAAAACGAGCGATTATTGTGGAAATGCTTCAGACACCGTAGTAACAAATATTCGGATCTGGATTTTAATAATTATCAGAGAAGATGCATTATTTTTTCAGAGTATAAAAAATAACGTTTCAAGAATAAAATTTCTCTGGTCCAATTATGTATTTTCCTAACTTAACGTCGACTACACCAGAAAAATATTTATCGTATGGAACGAGCTCGCGATTTGAATTGTCATTTCCTTTTTCCAAGATTGATAAAATGAAATAAATTTTTCCACGTTTTAAACGTCATGCTTCCGTTAATTCTTTGAAAATTGTCGTAGCTTTTGCATCATGCGAACGAAATAATTACATATTTCCTAAACTGTAGTTCAGTTCTTGTTCAGTGCATGCGGATACAAATTGGAATTGATTATCTTTTTGGTTGAATAGAAATTGCAAACGGTCGAGTTCTAGAACGGTCGAAATGCTGAAGATTTTTCATTTTTGGGAGTATTCTCGAATTTTTCCGTAATCGTTGAAGATTATTCCATATTCAAGTTATTATCGGCAATTTGAACCGTATATTCTAAACCTTGATAATTCGCGATCGTCTCGACCATTTTGAAATTCAAACTATCGATTTTCGGACCCGTCAAAAGCACGACGATTCAGAATTTTGCTTAAAAATTAATCGGCAAATTTGAATCCTAAACGCTGTCAACTCTGATTCGAGATTTGGTCTCACCTCGGCACTTTGATCGGATCGTATTGCTGTCACCGTCGTGAATTCCGGAATCTTCATAGTAGCGGTAAAAAGACGATATTCGGAGGTCGATTTCTTGTCGGACTCCCGGACGCCATCATCTTCCCTCTGATTTTCGACTTCCGATCCTTGCGACGGGATTTCCGGAGCCTTTTCATCGACGTTATCCTCGGCTACCGATTTTCGCAGGATGTCGGCGGGTGGAAATGCGCATGCCGTTCCAATCAGCGCAACGAGAATCACTGCAGATTTGTACATCGTACCACGACAAAATCCCTCGGATATTGAGATGTTCGCTCGTTCCGTGGCTCTGATATAAGTACGAGTTATCAGCTCCTCATCTCTGCGACGACGATCATTCTTGGAATTTCTCACATACGGGAAAAAACTTCATCGCTCAAGGGGACAGGGGTCATACCTTGACGATAAACGGGCAATCTTTTTAGAGCGCAAATCTGCAGATAGTTGGTAATTTATTCCTTATTTTCACATCCAATTTACGTCACAGAAATTTCCTGCACTTTACGTAACTTCGTGAAGAGAAAAAAAAAAAAAAAAACACGAGACATTGGTAATTCCCACTTGCGATTTGATATCCATAAACACTGTTTGTATATGCGATTCTAGGCTGTTCAAATAAATTCATATTCCACCGGGTTTCGGTGATTTTCAAGGAATTTATACAATTTTTGTAAGGTTTTGATCATTGTTATCGGGCAGCGAAGACTATTATAAAAAAATTCCTAGAATTTTGACCATTTTTAAGTAAACTAAAAACTTGTACAAGAATAATTCCTGTCGTAATCCTCCATAGGATTTTCCCCAACCGTTAAAAATAGGTTTTCAAATTCTTGTAAACAAGAGCGTGCAAATAGTGACATGATACGTTCAAAAAGTTCCTTCCTTGTGTGGACAGTCGACAATTGAGTCAAATGTTGAGTCAATTCAGCTGTAATTTTAACAACGAGCATGATATCAAATTCGTTCTGTCGCGTGCGTGTTCTCTAGATTCTACCGATCAAGATGTTTTCCTCGTTTTGTTTTCCTTGTTTGTTCACTGAAAAGTTTTATTTTTTCTATCTCTCACGGTTCCTGCGGTAATTATCGAAAAGTAATGCTTGATGCTGAAAGCCGTTGACCTATGACTGATTGATAAAATTGGTTACCCTAACGGAGTTCTTTTTGTCTTATATCGCGCAACACGCGTTCTCAAAGACAGACTCATCTACCGGCCGAGTAATGATCACAGAAAATTTTCCCAGCGCTAACCGTTTTTGAATTCTTTCGTCAACGTAAAAGCTACGGTGATTTTGACGGTGCGAGTAAAAATAGTATGAATTGAAGAAAATCAATCAATAAATAAAAATATAGCTGCCAGCGAAAAATGTTGGTGTATGAATTTTGCTCGGTACGATTGACATGCGATAGTTGACAAATATGTATTTAAGCTGAAATCGTGATAATGCCTTGGCCCAAGTCGTGCGGTTCAACGAGGGCAAATATCATATGAAAATTAAAACTGACTTTCAAAGAGCGATGTCTAAAATATATTTATGACGATTTACCGATAACATTAGAGATATGAATCTAGAGATACCAATTAACTTGAAGTTTTTCACGAAATTTATTTATTTATTTATTTATTCCCAAGAAAATATAAATATACATAATATACAGAAGTAATATACATAAGTACATTTATAGTCCTATTGAGGTAACCTAAAGTTTCCTGCGCATAGGCTCGGGAAGAGTGAAAAGGTATATAATCTAACAATGCCAGTTCAACAATTTTAGATTTAATTTTAAAATTAAGAAAAATCATACAGTTTGTACATGTAATTGAGCGAAAAGCATGGAAGTGCCATTAGTTCATGTTTCATAAGATTTTTAAATAATTCGAGTATTAAATTTTACAAATAAAGTGAAAGACGGATATATTCTACTAAAGCGTTGATAGATGCTCAGTGTGGCCGATTAACCATTTTTTCAATTTATATGTAATCGACTTGTTCAATATAGGTAAATTCTTTATATCGTTTGGTAACAGATTGAAAAATTTAATTGCAGCATGTAAAGGACTGCTGCAGAACTTAGTTTTAGTGACTTTGGGTCATTGTATTAACTTAAGTCCGGATCTACCGTCGTAGTTATTGTATTTTTGCTTACAAAAATTAAAGTATTTTGTTAAACTACTCAAGACGAAATGTTGTTTGACGTTCAGTATTATTTTATCATCTACTCTTATTTTCTTTAATATTCTTTTTTGTAAGCTAAAAAGTGGCTCAATTGATTTATTGTATGCTCCACCCCACGCTATGATACCATAGTTAATTGTACTTTCGAAAAGTGTATGGTAGAGAATTCTCAGAACATTTTTTTCCATGAAATAACTTAATTTATACACGAGAAATTGGAAGTATCTGACTTTTTTAATCAACTCCTGTATATGTATATCCCACTTCAAACATCTGTCAATGTAAATACCAAGATACTTACAGCTATTTACTGCCTTAATTGTTTTATTATTTATACTAATTATAGTCTTTGGAGTAGGATCACTATAACAGGAAAAAGTTAGACAAACAGTTTTATCAACATTTAGTGTCAACTGGTTATTATTTAACCAGTTGCTGACTATCTTTAACATGTTATTCATGTCCTTTTGCACTTCGTCCCATTTGTCTCCTGAACACCGAACAGCAGTGTCGTCTGCGTATGATGATAAGTATTTTTTGTCTACAACTCTAAAAATGTCATTCATGTACATTAAGAATAATAGCGGACCCAGTATAGTTCCTTGCGGAACACCAATTTTCACATTCTCAGATTTACTATAAGACCCTTTGTATTTCTATTATAGAATCTTGCTGATCGGTCAATTAGGTGAACGTATTTTTAGTTAACGTTTCGACCCGGATATGGGCCCTCCTCAGAACGATTTATTTATTTAACTGTCAAGAACAAAAACCAAAGCTAAACAACTTACAACTTATTTCCAAATATCGCTACTGAATTTAGAAATCAATGATGTCCATACACATATTATCAACTCTGAAAAGATATTGATTAACCTAGGAGAACAAATCAAGCTTAAACTAGGGAGTACTTCAGGAAGTAAATTCTTTGAATCCCAACATCGGATGCTAAACAATAAATTCATTGCTATCAAAAATCGTAATATCAATAAATTCACCAATTCACTTGCTCAAAAAAAAATCTTCTAACAAACGCAAAGATTCGTATTCAATTGGAAAAAATAATTGGTTAATAAATCTAACTGACACTCCTATTCCTGAAAATGTTACTGAAATAGTACAACTTTGTCACAAATTCGGACGTCCATACAACAATCGCGATCTGCCGGTCTTCAACCTCGTTTCCAATTTTGAAGAAAAAATTACGAGTTTTCCTACCGAGTCAAGAAATCAAGTTAGATCCGATTTCACTAACCGAGTTCTTGTTTTCCCAAAGTACCCCAGAAACAACATCAATAATTCAGTCACTGACAAAAAAATTTGTGACACCATGACTTTTAAAAAAAAAACAACCCCAACATTACGTTTTTAAAAGCTGACAAAGGCAATACGTCGGTTGCTATGCATAGAGACTCTGATAACAACAAAATGAGGCAGCAGCTTTCTGACACCAACACGTACAGAATTGCTAAATATGATCTGTGTGACTCCCCACAAACTAGGGTGAATAAACTCACGTTCAATTGGTTTACCTCTAAACTAATAAACAAAAACCTACATAGAAGCATTTCTACTTACAACAGTGTTCCTCCACGCGCACATGGGCTACCTAAAATTCACAAAGAGGAAGTCCCATTAAGAATTATCGTCTCATTTGTCAATAGCCCGACCTATGATGCCTTAGCCAAGAAAATTAATTCATGGCTCACCACTAATATCACACCTCCCACCTCTAGAGTTAAAGATAGCTTTTCCTTAGTTGACACAATAAAAACATTGATTATCCCAGACAACTATACTTTAATATCGTTAGATGTAATATCACTCTTTACCAACGTTCCGACAGATCTCGCATTGCGCGCAGTAAACAACCGTTGGGCTTCTCTTGAAAATAAGATCCCAATTCCCCTTATTGAACTAGATAAAGCTTTAAAAATATGTTCTGATTCTGCAATATTCAAATTTAACAACGATACGTATGCACAACAATTCGGGTTGCCCATCGGATCTCATCTCTCCCCAATCTTGTCAGACCTTGTCATGGAAGACTTGGAAACGTCTTGCATTAACGATCTTGATTTTGATTTACCGTTCTATTTTCGATACGTTGATGATATTCTTACTGCCGTTCCAAACGAAAAAATAGATCACACTCTTAATACTTTTAACCGATATCATCCACGATTACAATTTACTATCGAAACAGAGGAAAATAACGCCATCAATTTCTTAGATGTATTGCTGATACACAACAACAATAATATCAAAACAGATTGGTTCTACAAAAAAACCTGGTCTCAAAGATATCCGAATTTTAATTCTCACCATCCAATTTCCTACAAAATAGGCACCATCATTAACCTAGTTGACCGAGCCATCAAACTTTCTAGTACAGAGTTCCAGGAAAAAAACCTGTCGCTCATATACGATATACTGAGATGGAATGATTATCCTCATGGCCTATTACATAAACATATAAATAAGAGACGCACCTACATCAACAACTTACCTGACAATAATATTGACTCTGCCCCCGCAGACGATAACAATAGACCCGCTACTACATATATCCCCATCCCATATGTATCTGGTCTCTTTGAGTCACTAAACCGCCTATTTGCCAAACATGATGTCAAGTTTGTTGGAAAAAATTCAAAAGATTTACAATTAGTTTTTGATACGGGAAAAGATAAGATCCCCATTGGCAAACGATCCAACGTTGTCTATAAAATACCTTGCAATGATTGCAACCAAGTTTATATAGGTCAAACTGGCCGCCACATTAACACTAGAATCAGGGAATACCAACGCAACGTACATGAGATTGAAGAACGTCACACGGCTCTAACGAAACATAGTATCGATAAAAAACATACTTTTAATTACGACAATACAAACATCCTTTGTGAAGAGCACAA
Organism: Neodiprion lecontei; assembly: GCF_021901455.1. Classification (NCBI taxonomy): domain Eukaryota; kingdom Metazoa; phylum Arthropoda; class Insecta; order Hymenoptera; family Diprionidae; genus Neodiprion; species Neodiprion lecontei. The sequence goes on from NC_060262.1 coordinate 4,248,740, forward strand.
TTATTATAAAAGACTATTACTAGAAATGTGCAACATTGTAGGTCACACCAATTCCGTTAGTCTTAGACAAGATGTTGAACATTTAAGTAATATTTAAAAACCTCGTAATCTCCGCCCACACAACAAATATCGTTTTACCTTAACTACATACAAAAAATTTTTTTGTCCCCATTATACAGTCCTTTCTACATAACTTTTCTTACAAAATATTTATTGTTTTTCTGTATAATTGTTTATGATAGGTTCACCTTCACTCTGGATTACATTGTTTTCTCCCATCAGTCGTTATTCACCTGTTGACTCAATTGGTTCAACCAACAATATTTCGTTAGACATGTGGAACTTAATTATAAAAGAGCCTACCTCCACTTCTTTCGACACCTGTGAATTAATTTAATTGCTAAAAAGACCTTCTTTAATAACCTTTTAACACAATGACATACTGACTGTGAAGAAACATAGTTCTTTAATCTTTTTAATTAATGACTTCCAACTAATAATCAATTAATCATAAGGTTCTTACTAATCAACAATATATAATAGCTCTAAGAGTATTACATCTACAATATTTAAGTCTGATTACTTCTAGTACTATTATTTATTTTATAAAAAATCTTTTTGTTATTCTTGACAGTTGAAAAATAAATCGTTCTGAGGAGGGCCCATATCCGGGTCGGAACGTTAACTAAAAATACGTTTTCTTAATTGACCGATCACCAAGATTCTATAATAGATTACATACAAGGTTGAGAATTCTTATTCATCAGTGACATAATATGTTTAAAAAGTTCCTTCCTTGTGTAGACAGTCGACAATTGAGTCAAATGTTGATTCAATTCAGCTGCAATTTTAACAACGAGCATGATATCAAATTCGTTGTGTCGCGTGCGTGTTCTCTAGATTCTACCGATCAAGATATTTTCCTCGTTTTGTTTTCCTTGTTTGTTCACTGAAAAGTTTTATTTTTTCTATCTCTTACGATTCCTGCGGTAATTATCGAAAAGTAATGCTTGATGCTAAAAGCCGTTGACCGGTGACTGATTGATAAAATTGGTTACCCTAACGGAGTTCTTTTTGTCTTATATCGCGCAACACGCGTTCTCAAAGACAGGCTCATCTACCGGCCGAGTACTGATCACAGAAAATTTTCCCAGCGCTAACCGTTTTTGAATTCCTTCGTCAACGTAAAAGCTACGGTGATTTTGACGGTGCGAGTAAAAATAGTATGAATTGAAGAAAATCAATCAATAAATAAAAATGTAGCTGCCAGCGAAAAATGTCAATGTATGAATTTTGGGAATTTTGGTCGGTACGATTGACATGCGACAGTTGACAAATATGTATAAGCTGAAATTGTGATAATGCCTTGGCCCAAGTCGTGCGGTTCAACGAGGGCAAATATCATATGAAAATTAAAACTGACTTTCAAAGAGCGATGTCTAAAATATATTTATGGCGATTTACCGATAACATTAGAGATATGAATCTAGAGATACCAATTAACTTGAAGTTTTTCACGAAATTGAAACAATTTTTCAAATTTTCTAATAGGTTCCGATCGAAAATTAAACAACGAGAAAAAACTCAGAGAAAAATAAGTAAGTTTACGGTACATTTAGTATGATTGAAAATACAAGTTTCAATTTCAGTCAAGAATTACAATATTATAATTTATATTGACGGTATGTTGTATATATGCTTTAAATATGCGTAAATAACGTATTGTGTATATTATTTTTGTCAGTTTTTCCATACTGCAAATATTCGAAAATCTCGCGTGATACGAGGTACTGTAAAATTGACCAGCCTGTACGATTTTTCTGTCGTTTCTATCATCTTTATACGCGATGGACAAATTTTATTTTCGGATTTATCTCATCGTTAATTTACTCGTGAATTTGAAATTTTTAAACATTTATATAATACGTGCATACATCTATACTGTATCTGATAAGCAATTGTGGAATGCAGTCAGTAAAGTCTGTATCAATGATTGTTGTGTCTTTATTAGCCTGTCGTCCAGCTCCTTACCGGAAACGCAATCCTCGTGTAGTTCTGTAATTTCTGCGAGTTCTTTCTTCGACCGTTCCGTTTGTTCGATTAGTCTGTTGTCCCAGCGCTCCTTCTCTGTCTCCAGATTCTGATCACATTCAGTGGTTTGCGTTATGAATTTTTCCTCCAAGCCGATTGAAACTCGCTTTTCCTTCATCATCATTTTCTTCATTAATTCAATTTCAGCGGCATGTTCGGTCTGCAGCGTCTCACAGATTTTCTTTCCTTAATCTACCGTTGTTGGGAAATTCCCGGATCGCTGATCTAACTCTTCTCTCAAATCGACTAATTTTTCCTTCAAGATCTTGACTTCTGTATCATGTGCCTCCTGCAGCGTCTCACGTTGCCGTTCTTCTCTCCCTTGGTCATCCTTTAATGTCTGCTCGCAGCTTTTCTTTACTTCATTTAGCGTCTCGTTGGATTTTCTGGATTGTTGTTCTAACTCTTTTTTCAAGCCATCTAGTTTTTCCGTGAAGACCTTGACCTCTGCATCATGTTTTTCCTGCAGCGCCTTATATTCTTGCTCTTTTTTCTCTTTGTCGCTACACGGAATATTTGTGAAATCGAAACGACTTAAATCGGGTATATTAAATCCTTCGAAATTCGGCATATTATTGTTACGTGGGGGTGAGGGTGTACTGAGCGGTGGTAGTTAATGATTAATTGAATAATCAAGCTCCCACGTAACGACAATGAATAATAATCAAAACTAAGAGAAGACCTACCTTTCGATAAGCCGGTAATTTGTAGGATCGTGTTGCTATAGTCCTGTACAGGTCTGTGAGGTTTGTTTAAATTGTTGAGGCAATTTTACAATAATAAAAATTGGAAGAAGGTCGTTCAAAATAAATGTTTAATATGATTTAACTGGTAAAAGTTGAAGTATATTCTGTTTCGATTTGGTGATTGAAATATCTGGTAAACAATCAATGGTGATAATGATATATGAGCCGAAAGTAATAATTCACAAAGTGTTCAATTTTATAAAAATCGTGTGTTGTTCTATTCTAAAGGATATTATTATTTGCACCAGGAACATCTACTCTGAACGATGGTCGACTAGCTGGTCGTGATTATTGCATTGTATCTCTCTTTTTAGATTATCTTAAATCAATTATATATACTATTGTTAAGTCTTATTTGTTAATTGTTGGAAACAATAAGTACGATTGAATTGGGGGTAGTGAAGCTACCCATCAATTCTAGACTTGGTTTTGAACGAAAATTACTGAAGTAGATTTTGATTAAAAAGGTGAAACAAGAATTCGTTCAATTTCGAAGATTAACACTCGGATTGTCTTAGCTTTAGGTGAATCGGTCGACGAGATTGAGAGCCGTCGGATCGTGTCGGTCTGCTTCGGTAGAATTCTGGACCAGGGGCCTCACCTCAAGTTTCGAAGAGTTGATCAATCGAACGATGCCGAACGTCGGTCACTTATTCTTTTTAGATTTGGAATGATATCTTGTTAACGGAAGTTATAGTTGAAAGTGTCAATTTTCTGATTTTGACGTATGTTAAAATTGATTGCAACGATTTATTTATTAAAAACTCAATTTAATTATGGAAAATGGAATGGCATAAAAATGTCTATTCGCGAAATGATGAGATTTAGTAAAGCACAGAAAAGATGAAAACGCAGAAGAAAGTGAGTCTCTTGCAGCTAACAGAATAACTGAATGCTCAAATTTGACGAATTAGCGCGAGACTTTAGGCCGGTCACAACTAAGATTTTCCGAACGCTACTATTGCTCGAGAGGGCTAATCCGGGTTTACGTCCACGCACTTCGCGACTTGACAGACGAAAGACGCGGCTTCTTGGGCCCGAGGGTCCAAGGAGCTGCAGTTGTAATAAGTTACAACGGTAATTAGCCAATGAGGTGCGAGGGCGACCTCCCGGTGCCCAAATCCACATGGTCAGCGTTACTTCTCGCTCTTCGACGGTGTTCCGACGACTCTCAATCTCGTCGGTGACACATTGAAAATATGAACAAAAGTTATTTGCATGCAATGTTCACACATTCATTCATACATTCCAATAAGTAATCTATTTTAATTTGGTGGTTCTAAAGGTAGTGGTTTATCCTAGTTATTGATTATAGTTTTAACTTAAAGAGAGGGATATTTCCAGTCTGAGCGCTACTGATGCTAATTCAGCAGTCTCCTATCTCAGTTCTTGGTACCAGTTATAAGAAACAATTTTGAACCTTATACTAGGGATCATTGTTGGTCTCAACGTGACTTTTGCCAGGAGGGGTGGAACTCGCCGTTATTAGTATATGTTAATTTGCTTGTCTATTATCTGTCGAGTTTGCCAAATGACGATACGAATTGAAATGTCATTGTGAACATTTCCCACGTTGGTCATCGGAAAATTTGGTATCAGAATCGCCGAGTACAATCCGTTAGCTCTTTTCCGACGTGGTCTATTTTCATGATGAGAATCGCAGGACTTGTCACCCTCGGCGCATGACGTTTTTGGCTCTTCATTCTCCTGTTTCCAAAAAATTTAGCAACTTTTACAAAGTTTCTGATTTATTTTCAACGTTATTTTAATGAAAATAAAAACGCGCCGACACTAAACGAACGTCTAAACTGAGAGAAAAAATGTCTGTAGCAAAACCTTTATCATTGAATAACGAAATAATGAATTCTATCAATTGTGGTGGAATCTACTTATCGAGGCGTATTGATCTCACATTCGCCATACTCTTATTGTGGGGTTCCATATTTCGTTTCAAACTTTCGTCGAAATATCGGATCGGAAATTTAAAACGAGCGATTATTGTGGAAATGCTTCAGACACCGTAGTAACAAATATTCGGATCTGGATTTTATTAATTATCGGAGAAGATGCATTATTTTTTCAGAGTATAAAAAATAACGTTTCAAGAATAAAATTTCTCTGGTCCAATTATGTCTTTTCCTAACTTAACGTCGACTACACCAGAAAAATATTTATCGTATAGAACAATCTCGCGATTTGAATTGTCATTTCCTTTTTCCAAGATTGATAAAATGAAAGAAATTTTTCCACGTTTTAAACGTGATGCTTCCGTTAATTGTTTGAAAATTGTCGTAGCTCTTGCATCATGCGAACGAAATAATTACATTTTTCCTAAACTGTAGTTCAGTTCTTGTTCAGTGCATGCGGATAAAAATTGGAACTGATTATCTTTTTGGTTGAATAGAAATTGCAAACGGTCGAGTTCTAGAACGGTCGAAATGCTGAAGATTTTTCATTTTTGGGAGTATTCTCGAATTTTTCCGTAATCGTTGAAGATTATTCCATATTCAAGTTATTATCGGCAATTTGAACCGCATATTCGAAACCTTGATAATTCGCGGTCGTCTCGACCATTTTGAAATTCAAACTATCGATTTTCGGACTCTTCAAATGCACGACGATTCGGAATTTTGCTTGAAAAATAATCGGCAAATTTGAATCCTAAACGCTGTCAACTCTGATTCGAGATTTGGTCTTACCTCGGCACTTTGAACGGATCGTATTGCTGTCACCGTCATGAATTCCGGAATCGTCACAGTAGCGGTAAAAAGACGATATTCGGAGGTCGATTTCTTGTCGGACTCCCGGACGCCATCATCTTCCCTCTGATTTTCGACTTCCGATCCTTGCGACGGGATTTCCGGAGCCTTTTCATCGACGTTATCCTCGGCTACCCATTTTCGCAGGATGTCGGCGGGTGGAAATGCGCATGCCGTTCCAATCAGCGCAACGAGAATCACTGCAGATTTGTACATCGTACCACGACAAAATCCCTCGGATATTGAGATGTTCGCTCGTTCCGTGGCGCTGATATAAGTACGAGTTATCAGCCCCCTATCTCTGCGACGACGATTATTCTTGGAATTTCTCACATACGGGAAAAAACTTCATCGCTCAAGGGGACAGGGGTCATACCTTGACGATAAACGGGCAATCTTTTTAGAGCGCAAATCTGCAGATATTTGGTAATTTATTCCTTATTTTTACATCCAATTTACGTCGCAGAAATTTCCTGCAATTTACGTAACTTCGTGAAGAGAAAAAAAAAAAAACAAAACACGAAACATTGGTAATTCCCACTTGCGATTTGATATCCATAAACACTGTTTGTATATGCGATTCTAGGCTGTTCAAATAAATTCATATTCCACCGGGTTTCGGTGATTTTCAAGGAAATTATACAATTTTTGTAAGGTTTTGATCATTGTTATCGGGCAGCGAAGACTATTATAAAAAAATTCCTAGAATTTTGACCATTTTTAAGTAAATTAAAAACTTGTACAAGAATAATTCCTGTCGTAATCCTCCATAGGATTTTCCCTAACCGTTAAAAATAGGTCTTCAAATTCTTGTAAACAAGACCGTGCAAATAGTGACATGATATCTATTATAGAATCTTGGTGATCGGTCAATTAAGAAAACGTATTTTTAGTCAACGTTTCGACCCGGATATGGGCCCTCCTCAGAACGATTTATTTTTCAACTGTCAAGGATAACAAAAAGATTTTGTATCAAATAAATAATAGTACTAAAAGTAATCAGACTTAAATATCGTAGATGTAATACTCTTAGAGCTATTATATATTGTTGATTAGTAAGGACCTTATGATTAATTGAAATAAGGATGTCTTTAAGTGTTATTTACCTTTTGAATTAAGTAAGTGGACTAAGATGTAGTCGAATTCACAATTACAATTGGTGGAGACAGTGTTCTTTCGAGTGACGGTAGACAATGTCAATCTTCAAGTTATTTTATATGTGGGAGTTAATAGTTGGAAGTCATTAATTAAAAAGATTAAAGAACTATGTTTCTTCACAGTCAGTATGTCATTGTGTTAAAAGGTTATTAAAGAAGGTCTTTTCAGCAATTAAATTAATTCACAGGTGTCGAAAGAAGTGGAGGTAGGCTCTTTTATAATTAAGTTCCACATGTCTAACGAAATATTGTTGGTTGAACCAATTGAGTCAACAGGTGAATAACGCCTGATGGGAGAAAACAATGTAATCCAGAGTGAAGGTGAACCTATTATAAACAATTATACAGAAAAACGATAAATATTTTGTAAGAAAAGTTATGTAGAAAGGACTGTATAATGGGGATAAAAAATTTTTTTGTATGCAGTTAAGGTAAAACGATATTTGTTGTGTGGGCGGAGATTACGAGGTTTTTAAATATTACTTAAATGTTCAACATCTTGTCTAAGACTAACGGAATTGGTGTGACCTACAATGTTGCACATTTCTAGTAATAGTCTTTTATAATAATTGTGCTCTTCACAAAGGATGTTTGTATTGTCGTAATTAAAAGTATGTTTTTTATCGATACTATGTTTTGTTAGAGCCGTGTGACGTTCTTCAATCTCATGTACGTTGCGTTGGTATTCCCTGATTCTAGTGTTAATGTGGCGGCCAGTTTGACCTATATAAACTTGGTTGCAATCATTGCAAGGTATTTTATAGACAACGTTGGATCGTTTGCCAATGGGGATCTTATCTTTTCCCGTATCAAAAACTAATTGTAAATCTTTTGAATTTTTTCCAACAAACTTGACATCATGTTTGGCAAATAGGCGGTTTAGTGACTCAAAGAGACCAGATACATATGGGATGGGGATATATGTAGTAGCGGGTCTATTGTTATCGTCTGCGGGGGCAGAGTCAATATTATTGTCAGGTAAGTTGTTGATGTAGGTGCGTCTCTTATTTATATGTTTATGTAATAGGCCATGAGGATAATCATTCCATCTCAGTATATCGTATATGAGCGACAGGTTTTTTTCCTGGAACTCTGTACTAGAAAGTTTGATGGCTCGGTCAACTAGGTTAATGATGGTGCCTATTTTGTAGGAAATTGGATGGTGAGAATTAAAATTCGGATATCTTTGAGACCAGGTTTTTTTGTAGAACCAATCTGTTTTGATATTATTGTTGTTGTGTATCAGCAATACATCTAAGAAATTGATGGCGTTATTTTCCTCTGTTTCGATAGTAAATTGTAATCGTGGATGATATCGGTTAAAAGTATTAAGAGTGTGATCTATTTTTTCGTTTGGAACGGCAGTAAGAATATCATCAACGTATCGAAAATAGAACGGTAAATCAAAATCAAGATCGTTAATGCAAGACGTTTCCAAGTCTTCCATGACAAGGTCTGACAAGATTGGGGAGAGATGAGATCCGATGGGCAACCCGAATTGTTGTGCATACGTATCGTTGTTAAATTTGAATATTGCAGAATCAGAACATATTTTTAAAGCTTTATCTAGTTCAATAAGGGGAATTGGGATCTTATTTTCAAGAGAAGCCCAACGGTTGTTTACTGCGCGCAATGCGAGATCTGTCGGAACGTTGGTAAAGAGTGATATTACATCTAACGATATTAAAGTATAGTTGTCTGGGATAATCAATGTTTTTATTGTGTCAACTAAGGAAAAGCTATCTTTAACTCTAGAGGTGGGAGGTGTGATATTAGTGGTGAGCCATGAATTAATTTTCTTGGCTAAGGCATCATAGGTCGGGCTATTGACAAATGAGACGATAATTCTTAATGGGACTTCCTCTTTGTGAATTTTAGGTAGCCCATGTGCGCGTGGAGGAACACTGTTGTAAGTAGAAATGCTTCTATGTAGGTTTTTGTTTATTAGTTTAGAGGTAAACCAATTGAACGTGAGTTTATTCACCCTAGTTTGTGGGGAGTCACACAGATCATATTTAGCAATTCTGTACGTGTTGGTGTCAGAAAGCTGCTGCCTCATTTTGTTGTTATCAGAGTCTCTATGCATAGCAACCGACGTATTGCCTTTGTCAGCTTTTAAAAACGTAATGTTGGGGTTGTTTTTTTTTTAAAAGTCATGGTGTCACAAATTTTTTTGTCAGTGACTGAATTATTGATGTTGTTTCTGGGGTACTTTGGGAAAACAAGAACTCGGTTAGTGAAATCGGATCTAACTTGATTTCTTGACTCGGTAGGAAAACTCGTAATTTTTTCTTCAAAATTGGAAACGAGGTTGAAGACCGGCAGATCGCGATTGTTGTATGGACGTCCGAATTTGTGACAAAGTTGTACTATTTCAGTAACATTTTCAGGAATAGGAGTGTCAGTTAGATTTATTAACCAATTATTTTTTCCAATTGAATACGAATCTTTGCGTTTGTTAGAAGATTTTTTTTTGAGCAAGTGAATTGGTGAATTTATTGATATTACGATTTTTGATAGCAATGAATTTATTGTTTAGCATCCGATGTTGGGATTCAAAGAATTTACTTCCTGAAGTACTCCCTAGTTTAAGCTTGATTTGTTCTCCTAGGTTAATCAATATCTTTTCAGAGTTGATAATATGTGTATGGACATCATTGATTTCTAAATTCAGTAGCGATATTTGGAAATAAGTTGTAAGTTGTTTAGCTTTGGTTTTTGTTCTTGACAGTTAAATAAATAAATCGTTCTGAGGAGGGCCCATATCCGGGTCGAAACGTTAACTAAAAATACGTTCACCTAATTGACCGATCAGCAAGATTCTATAATAGAAATACAAAGGGTCTTATAGTAAATCTGAGAATGTGAAAATTGGTGTTCCGCAAGGAACTATACTGGGTCCGCTATTATTCTTAATGTACATGAATGACATTTTTAGAGTTGTAGACAAAAAATACTTATCATCATACGCAGACGACACTGCTGTTCGGTGTTCAGGAGACAAATGGGACGAAGTGCAAAAGGACATGAATAACATGTTAAAGATAGTCAGCAACTGGTTAAATAATAACCAGTTGACACTAAATGTTGATAAAACTGTTTGTCTAACTTTTTCCTGTTATAGTGATCCTACTCCAAAGACTATAATTAGTATAAATAATAAAACAATTAAGGCAGTAAATAGCTGTAAGTATCTTGGTATTTACATTGACAGATGTTTGAAGTGGGATATACATATACAGGAGTTGATTAAAAAAGTCAGATACTTCCAATTTCTCGTGTATAAATTAAGTTATTTCATGGAAAAAAATGTTCTGAGAATTCTCTACCATACACTTTTCGAAAGTACAATTAACTATGGTATCATAGCGTGGGGTGGAGCATACAATAAATCAATTGAGCCACTTTTTAGCTTACAAAAAAGAATATTAAAGAAAATAAGAGTAGATGATAAAATAATACTGAACGTCAAACAACATTTCGTCTTGAGTAGTTTAACAAAATACTTTAATTTTTGTAAGCAAAAATACAATAACTACGACGGTAGATCCGGACTTAAGTTAATACAATGACCCAAAGTCACTAAAACTAAGTTCTGCAGCAGTCCTTTACATGCTGCAATTAAATTTTTCAATCTGTTACCAAACGATATAAAGAATTTACCTATATTGAACAAGTCGATTACATATAAATTGAAAAAATGGTTAATCGGCCACACTGAGCATCTATCAACGCTTTAGTAGAATATATCCGTCTTTCACTTTATTTGTAAAATTTAATACTCGAATTATTTAAAAATCTTATGAAACATGAACTAATGGCACTTCCATGCTTTTCGCTCAATTACATGTACAAACTGTATGATTTTTCTTAATTTTAAAATTAAATCTAAAATTGTTGAACTGGCATTGTTAGATTATATACCTTTTCACTCTTCCCGAGCCTATGCGCAGGAAACTTTAGGTTACCTCAATAGGACTATAAATGTACTTATGTATATTACTTCTGTATATTATGTATATTTATATTTTCTTGGGAATAAATAAATAAATAAATAAATTTCGTGAAAAACTTCAAGTTAATTGGTATCTCTAGATTCATATCTCTAATGTTATCGGTAAATCGTCATAAATATATTTTAGACATCGCTCTTTGAAAGTCAGTTTTAATTTTCATATGATATTTGCCCTCGTTGAACCGCACGACTTGGGCCAAGGCATTATCACGATTTCAGCTTAAATACATATTTGTCAACTATCGCATGTCAATCGTACCGAGCAAAATTCATACACCAACATTTTTCGCTGGCAGCTATATTTTTATTTATTGATTGATTTTCTTCAATTCATACTATTTTTACTCGCACCGTCAAAATCACCGTAGCTTTTACGTTGACGAAAGAATTCAAAAACGGTTAGCGCTGGGAAAATTTTCTGTGATCATTACTCGGCCGGTAGATGAGTCTGTCTTTGAGAACGCGTGTTGCGCGATATAAGACAAAAAGAACTCCGTTAGGGTAACCAATTTTATCAATCAGTCATAGGTCAACGGCTTTCAGCATCAAGCATTACTTTTCGATAATTACCGCAGGAACCGTGAGAGATAGAAAAAATAAAACTTTTCAGTGAACAAACAAGGAAAACAAAACGAGGAAAACATCTTGATCGGTAGAATCTAGAGAACACGCACGCGACAGAACGAATTTGATATCATGCTCGTTGTTAAAATTACAGCTGAATTGACTCAACATTTGACTCAATTGTCGACTGTCCACACAAGGAAGGAACTTTTTGAACGTATCATGTCACTATTTGCACGCTCTTGTTTACAAGAATTTGAAAACCTATTTTTAACGGTTGGGGAAAATCCTATGGAGGATTACGACAGGAATTATTCTTGTACAAGTTTTTAGTTTACTTAAAAATGGTCAAAATTCTAGGAATTTTTTTATAATAGTCTTCGCTGCCCGATAACAATGATCAAAACCTTACAAAAATTGTATAAATTCCTTGAAAATCACCGAAACCCGGTGGAATATGAATTTATTTGAACAGCCTAGAATCGCATATACAAACAGTGTTTATGGATATCAAATCGCAAGTGGGAATTACCAATGTCTCGTGTTTTTTTTTTTTTTTTTCTCTTCACGAAGTTACGTAAAGTGCAGGAAATTTCTGTGACGTAAATTGGATGTGAAAATAAGGAATAAATTACCAACTATCTGCAGATTTGCGCTCTAAAAAGATTGCCCGTTTATCGTCAAGGTATGACCCCTGTCCCCTTGAGCGATGAAGTTTTTTCCCGTATGTGAGAAATTCCAAGAATGATCGTCGTCGCAGAGATGAGGAGCTGATAACTCGTACTTATATCAGAGCCACGGAACGAGCGAACATCTCAATATCCGAGGGATTTTGTCGTGGTACGATGTACAAATCTGCAGTGATTCTCGTTGCGCTGATTGGAACGGCATGCGCATTTCCACCCGCCGACATCCTGCGAAAATCGGTAGCCGAGGATAACGTCGATGAAAAGGCTCCGGAAATCCCGTCGCAAGGATCGGAAGTCGAAAATCAGAGGGAAGATGATGGCGTCCGGGAGTCCGACAAGAAATCGACCTCCGAATATCGTCTTTTTACCGCTACTATGAAGATTCCGGAATTCACGACGGTGACAGCAATACGATCCGATCAAAGTGCCGAGGTGAGACCAAATCTCGAATCAGAGTTGACAGCGTTTAGGATTCAAATTTGCCGATTAATTTTTAAGCAAAATTCTGAATCGTCGTGCTTTTGACGGGTCCGAAAATCGATAGTTTGAATTTCAAAATGGTCGAGACGATCGCGAATTATCAAGGTTTAGAATATACGGTTCAAATTGCCGATAATAACTTGAATATGGAATAATCTTCAACGATTACGGAAAAATTCGAGAATACTCCCAAAAATGAAAAATCTTCAGCATTTCGACCGTTCTAGAACTCGACCGTTTGCAATTTCTATTCAACCAAAAAGATAATCAATTCCAATTTGTATCCGCATGCACTGAACAAGAACTGAACTACAGTTTAGGAAATATGTAATTATTTCGTTCGCATGATGCAAAAGCTACGACAATTTTCAAAGAATTAACGGAAGCATGACGTTTAAAACGTGGAAAAATTTATTTCATTTTATCAATCTTGGAAAAAGGAAATGACAATTCAAATCGCGAGCTCGTTCCATACGATAAATATTTTTCTGGTGTAGTCGACGTTAAGTTAGGAAAATACATAATTGGACCAGAGAAATTTTATTCTTGAAACGTTATTTTTTATACTCTGAAAAAATAATGCATCTTCTCTGATAATTATTAAAATCCAGATCCGAATATTTGTTACTACGGTGTCTGAAGCATTTCCACAATAATCGCTCGTTTTAAATTTCCGATCCGATATTTCGACGAAAGTTTGAAACGAAATATGGAACCCCACAATAAGAGTATGGCGAATGTGAGATCAATACGCCTCGATAAGTAGATTCCACCACAATTGATAGAATTCATTATTTCGTTAGTCAATGATAAAGGTTTTGCTACAAACATTTTTTCACTCAGTTTAGACGTTCGTTTAGTGTCGGCGCGTTTTTATTTTCATTAAAATAACGTTGAAAATAAATGAGAAACTTTATAAAAGTTGCTAAATTTTTTGGAAACAGGAGAATGAAGAGCCAAAAACGTCATGCGCCGAGGGTGACGCGTCCTGCGATTCTCTTCATGAAAATACACCACGTCAGAAAAGAACTATCGGATTGTTCCCACCGTTTCCGATACCACCATTGCCGCGGCCCAGGATAAGATTTCCAGGCGTGCATGTTCCGCCGATTTTCAGACTAATTAATAAACCCAATAGAAATTGTTTCGGTCCGGGACATATTCCGGCTTGCAACGTTCCTGGTCCCTGCAACATTCGAATGAATGAAAAGCTTCAAAAAGAGGTTCAGGCGTTGACGAAAAAATTGCAGGAGGCGGAGAAAAACCTTGCGCTTAAGGACCTTGCAATCAAGAACAAAGAGAAAACAGAGCAAGAATACAAGGTGCTGCATGAGGTACATAATACAGAAGTCAAGATCTTCAACGAAAAAATATTCGATTTGAGAAAAGAGTTAGATCAGCGATCCGCGAATTTCCGAACAACGGTAGAGGAAGGAAAGAAAAGCTGCGAAAAGACATTGAACGAAATCAAAGAAAAAGAAAACCGGGAACGTGAGACGCTGCAGGAGGCACATAATACAGAAGTCAAGATCTTGAAGAAAAAATTAGCCGATTTGAGAGAAGAGTTAGATCAGCAATCCAGGAATTTCACAACAACGGTAGAGGAAGGAAAGAAAAGCTGCGAGAAGACATTGAACGAAAACAAAGAAAGAGAAAACCGGGAACGTGAGACGCTGCAGGAGGCACATAATACAGAAGTCAAGATCTTGAAGAAAAAATTAGCCGATTTGAGAGAAGAGTTAGATCAGCAATCCAGGAATTTCACAACAACGGTAGAGGAAGGAAAGAAAATCTGTGAGACGCTGCACACTGAACATGCCGCTGAAATTGAATCAATGGAGGAAATGTTGATGAAGGAAAAGCAAGTTTCAATCGGCTTGGAGGAAAAATTGACTACGCAAACCACCGAATGTGCTCAGAATCTGGAGACAGAGAAGGAGCGCTGGGACAACAGACTAACCGAAGAAACGAAACGGTCGAAGAAAGAACTCGCAGAAATTACAGAACTACACGAGATTTGCGTTGCCGATAAGGAGAAGAAGGACCAGCAAATAAAGAAACTACAATCATTCGGACGTAAAAGTAGCATCATTACGATAACTTAAAAATACGCGTATGAAACCCTTCGAGACGTGAAATGATTTCCTGAATATCACTAATCGGTCGTTACTTTCATTTCTTGTCAAATATCTGGGAAATAACTTACTGTGTAATATAAATTTTGCAATAATATAACATAGACAGTTTTTGCCAACTCGTCGATGTCCGGTATTGACATTATGTTTATACTGCGTGGAAGAGAAGAAAATAAATAAACAAAATTTCTCCAATTCTACTAATGCCCTCAGTTCACAATCCCACGGCACAAACACCAATGCACAAGTTTCACTGGGTAATTTTAGATCTACTCCGACTGTTTGAGCGTATCACACGTAAGATAACACGATCAAACTGCGCGCGACGTTCGACCGCGTTCGCTGGCCGCTCGTCATGCGTTAATGACGTCATGCTTGCTTCAGTTATTCCCCCCCCCCCCCCCCAACAGCCAACCCACGCGTTTGGACTGCGCATGCGCGAATTGTGTACGTCAGATTGCCATTCTTCGCACTCTCAGGCGTAAAATTGAATCTCAAACTTCACAATCCAAACGACAAGCAAACATTTTGCATTTTTCAGCTACTAACAAACGTTTTGGACTGTCTAAAATACATTCATTTATGAACGTGGTAACTTAGAAATAGATGTTTCAATTTGAAGGTAATTCTGTGCCTTGATTTAATTCGGTCTGACCATCGCACCTGTGCTAAACCGACAATCGGTACGTTAGTCACCCAGTCATTCGGGCAATGAGCTGTGAGGCTGCCGGAAATTTTTTTTTTGTGTGCCACCAGCAGGTAAGAACCGCATTTACGAGATTATCGACAGCCGTAAAGTATAAATATAAAACACAAATATAAGATTTTTTTTTCAATCAGGTACCCATTCTGTTAAGAGTAAAAAACTTGAGATCGTGTCATGAAAAAGAATTGAAACATTTTTGTTTTGTAAAATAATACTTTCCCACATTGGTGCAATTAGCACTTCGAAACTGTTCTAAGTTACGAAAAATGGTTAAAAAAGAATTACACGAGGATCATTAAACACCGACCAAATAAAGTGTTTCATCCCTCTTCTTTGTCTCATCAACCTTTTCAAAATAGGATTCATGAATCACGATAAGAATTCCTTCGAGCCATTACTCTTTCATTCATCTTTTGTTTCCACCTTTTTTTGTCTTCGTTCTTTCCCTGCATCTCAATAAGCAATAAACTGAAAATTATATCTCCGAATCCCAATTCGTTAGATGCGTGATGTATGAATAATATTTATAATTTAGGTATGAAGGTACACGTAATACGTTTAACGGAAAGCGGTTACATAGAAACAGTCGGATGCAGCTTCATTCGAGAAGGTGATCGTCTCTGGGGAAATATTCGAAGGAAAAAGAGCCGCCCAAGCATTTTGCCATTTGTGGATTCCGCGGCTCTTCAGCTCGCCGGACAGAGTTTACCGTACTTTGCTAATTAGGACGAAAACTTTTATCATTATACGGTATGCGCTATGGTCTATGAGGCGAACGTTTTTCCGCGTCAGAGATGCGGAGTAAAAGCAAAAGCAAAAGAAAAAAGAAAACGAAATGAGAGGTAAAAAAAAAAAAAAAACTAGGAAAAACAAGGGATTAAAAAAGAAGAAAAAAGTTTTACCTAATTCCATTTTACGACAGTTGCACGAATCTACATCTAGGTGTAATTTACGCTTGAAACTTTGAACGCGTTCTGATGTGTGTGTGTATATATATATATATATATATACACACACAATATACATACAGTGCGTTCTATGGCAATTCGATCATCAGGGATTTATAACACGACTGTTCCATTCCCCATCTTTTTTCAATTTATTTATTTTTTTTTATTATTATTGTCTGTCAGACATCGTGAGCAAAACGAATCGGACTTCGAGGCATGAAACTATTCTTCCAGTCTCAAGAAAAATAAACAGAAAAAAAAAAAAAACGAAATCATGAAACCTTTTCCCAATACCGTCGATTCAGTAAGTAACCGCTGCAAAAAGAGACGAAAACAATTGTGGATTAAACAAAATTGAGGGGAAGATAAATTGGCCGTTAGCTTTGTTCTGAAATTCCGACTATTGTGCAAAGAATTCATACCGCAGCGGCTGTGTAATAAATAGATAGGTAAATATAACACACCTTTAAACATGCAAAAGTTTTGTTCATATAATTATTTCACGACGGCCGCTGGATTACAAGGGTTGGATTTGGGATGCTCGGAGCAAATATTCCGCTAGATTAAACGTAACCGGGCAGATCATTCGCGAAAATGCGTTTACACATCGCGTTACACGATTAATGCAAGTATACGTGAGATAGAATTCATCGAGAATGTAATTCGTACTGTGGCGTAATGGGAATTCCATCATCCATTCAAACAATTATAACGACGACGATAAATTATTGATTGAGAAATTGCAGAGCAGCGCGCGAATCTATTCGTGTGTATTGGACGTGAAAATGTATTGAAATGAGCCGGAGCTGTTCTATTATTCGATTGATTGCTATTTCGAGAGAATTTCCAAATACTGATTTATAGAAAATAAAGTTCATTGATGAACAGTTCGACAAAAAAATTTCATCGCTAAATCGGACAATTTTTTTCAATGTAATATTCCAAATTGCTAGAAATTTTTGCAAAATCTACACAATGCAAGCTCCATTTTATCGCATGGCACAAATTCTTCACACTTTCGTAATAAATTTCGGCTAACACAGGATGGGCACGAAGCTAACGTGACGGGAGTGTAAAATTTTTTGTTTCTAACATAAAATAAATATCTTAAAAAGAAAAATCTTTTTTTTTTTCCCCTCGTTTGTTACCAACTCTCTCTCTCTCTCTCTCTCTCGCTCTTACAGTTTATAAAAATCCTCGACTATCGGTGGATTCTGTGTCACAACCTTGGCGTTTTGTCTGTATACTCAAAGATATTCGGTTTTAGAAACTTGTCTATGTATACGTATATTCGTATTAGCAAACAAACCCTAAGAGGAGTGAAACTCGGGCAATCTGGGAATGAGGAAAACCGCTGATTCGCTGATGGAAACTGTACATATATAACACTGGCTCCCTATCCTAACGATTGCTTCTCCTTTTATATACAAATACTACATAGGTAGGTACATGTATAACTATCGCTGCAGCTTCGGTCATCGGCTAAAGCCGGATACCTACATAAGAACCTGGTGCAGGAACGATAAGCTCCCAGGAAAGCGAGAAACTCGAGTCAGACGTACGTGAGGCAACTTCAATTCGGTAAATCGGAAAGAAACCCTTCGATACAGTTTCAAGCTTTACACACCGCCTGCAATACGCAATTCACGATTCATTTTACTGGCTTGAAGTTTTTTTTTTTTTCTTTTTCTTTTTCCATCATCTTTTTTCTTTTATTTCATTGTATTACTTATCCGTTTACCCCTCGCTGCGCGTTGTTCCAAAGTCTAACAAGGAATCGAGTTAATTACTCAGTGAAATTGTACTTCTTAAGGTTATGTAATACTCCTAGCTTTACCGACCGAGCAGACTCACACCGTTTCTCGGTCGGCAAGGTTAGGAGTACTACGAGACCTTAACCGTATGATTTCATTTTATTTACCCTAACCGAAGATTACAGTCCTGGGTGGAAAATGAAAATTAATCTCGTAACTTTATGCAGAAAATATAGTATGTGACACTATTCCTTTCATCGTGGTCACTCGAACTGTAATATATTCCTTGCGTCGATTGCAATAATTTCTATAACATAGATAATTGGATTTTTAGATATCTTTAAAATCACTCTTTGAAAATTTAACGTTTTCAAGGCATCTCGAGCAATTCAAGTTTAAAGAAAAAATAAAAAAAAAAAATATATTTTCAATCTAAATCGATTGTACGCATTATTTTCTGCGCTTTTAGGCAATCGCAAGAAAAATAAAACAAACAAAAAAAAAAAAAGATCGGGGAAGAAAGTAAGAATAACGAGAATCGAAGCTGTTTTCTAAATTTCTTTACATTGTCATTAATCCACACATCGCCGACACTTTCGTGTAGATATACATTATTCGTACGCCGGTTCTATTATCAGACTTCCATTTGGCGAAATCGACGAGAATGAGAGTATGAAGCACACGTGTCGAGCCGCACCTGACATCCACTATATACGAACTGTTTTCTCATCGATACACGAGCAGCTATTATATATATATATATATATATATATATATATATATATATATATATACCGATACGTTTCACCGTGCGGAAAATATTCGTGTGATTCCTTTTCATCGTCTTCTTTTATTTTCGCTGGTTTTCTTTTTGACAAAGAATTTCTGAAACACTGCGAATTTCCTTGGGTCACAACGGTGGAAGCGTGGATTAAACTTTTTTCCCTTTCTTTTCGGGTATACATTGCATTATGAGTAATATTGATAAGATTTCAACGCGAGTGAAAAAAAATTGTTTTTCAAGCTATATTTTGACGTTTTAATTATTTCAGTTGAACATTTTCATGACATCTTCAGTTCGGTGATAAATTAAAAGCGTATTTATAGATGAAAATGATTAAAGTGTATGAAAATAAATTTTTTTTTTTTCAAGCTTGAATTGAAAAAACAAAATTTGAATACAATAGACCGGTCAAGCATAACGAATTAGGTGAAATGTAATTTATACGAAATAAAACTATCGCCACAAAAATTTCACAAATAAATTTCCAGTCAAGTTTGAAAAAACCGAATCGAGGCAAACATTTTTTTTTTTTTTTGTTTTTTTTTTCTTTCAGAGGTTCGACACTTTGGTATATACTTTTTCTCAACATAAAATGATCAAAGGTATAATTAACCGATTCGGTTCTCAGTTTTCCTCTCTCAATTCTTAAGCTCTCGATGCTTTTTATTCACAATCAGTTTACAGGCCATCCGGGAAAATTATTCGCAAATAGGTACAGGTTTCGAGAGTGGTTAAGTATTCATCAATTGGCAGCGACAAAGCCGCGTGGTTGAAAGCTCGCCTATCAGACATTCGCAGATTTATAATCCACGACTCTACTGTAATTGTTTCAACGAAAATGCGATCGATAATTCAGGATATTTTGTTAGAATTGCCATCCCGACAGCGAATTCGGTAATTTTAAACTCGAATTTGATGATATATAAATTGGAAACGATAAGAGAGGTGAAATACCGAAAGAAATCTTGCGGTTTTATTCAAAATCCGTGGCTTTGGAATCACTGGTCACGAATCTGATCTCAAAATCCTCAAATTCAAATTACTTTCTTGCAAAAACTGTCCCACTAATCACCCTTGAAAACATCAGATTTAAAATCAAGTGTTTCAGTAAATTCGTACAAAATAGTTCCTGGGATGAAAATGAAATCGAACGAATTTCACTAAATCTGTAAGAATTTTCGAAGCGATTTAAAATGAATCATCACTCTTTATTTACAATTATAGTATTTTGTATTTTTGCATTTTCAAAGTAAACTTCGTATCTCACGAGTACAATAATTTTTTTACAATAATCTCGTAATGAAATTATTTAAAAAAAGAACGAAACTACCGATTTTCAGCGTTGAAGCTGAATGAAAACGCGTCAAAAAAAAAGGTTATATTTATTATTTCTTTATGGTTCTGACAGACGAGTCTCCTGGGTTTGATATTTTTACCTCGTAACTCCTTATTGCTTAGGTAGAAATTTCAGCGTTTAGCTAAGTAAAGTTTCATGCGTCACAAGGGACCTCTCCTACTTTACGCCTGCCTCACTATACTTTAGTATAATATATAGTTTTACACGTATACGTTATTACAGGTAGAATCGCTCCATTTCCCCAAAGTAAGAAGTTACATAAATTTTCAAACTCCGTTCAAAGAAGATGATAAAAATTTTCATTTCGTAAACAATGCAGAGGGTCAAATTAATACGTTGTTAAAATTTCTCTGTTCAAATCATACTTGTCTTTTTAAAATTTTTCCTATCAAAACGATAAAGGACATTAAAAATTGTTTTTTTTTTTTTTTTTTAATCAGAGAAACCCAGCCATCAGAAAAGAAATCTTTAATCAAAAACTCAGTTTTATCATCCGAGTTTGTAATTCAGCGTTCATTTCTCATTCATATTTCTAAATTAATTATCTTACCAACGAGCATTGAAATATGCTCGCTTGTCCAATAAAAATCCCAATATCGACTGCCAATTAATCAACGGTTTGTTTTTTTTTTATTTTTTTTTATTTTTGAATATCGGAAAATTAACATTCATATTTTTGTCTTCCGTACTTTTGATTTGACGATCCGTATTTTCATGCATCTCTTTTACAAGAAATTAAAAACTCCCAAGGATTAAATACGCGTATAAGTTTTTCATTCTTTTCATCATTTTTCTTCTTGTTTTTTTTTTTTTTTTTTTTGCGAAATTTGCCGCCGGATAATCCAGGTCATGTGTTCAGTTGTAGACAAAAGCTGATCACGCTGAGTGGGAGGAAAAAAAAAAAAGAAAGAAAGAGAAAAGGAAAAACACCGCGTGGTTTTATCCTCTTTAAAAGTCGTTGGTATATCTGCGGAATGAAAAGACGGTTGGTATCGGATGTCCAAAGCAGCGGTAACCTCGTTAGAATAATACAAGCAAGTGAGTTTTCTCGGGTGAAACTAAACGGAGCGTTAACTTATTCCGTTTTCTTACCGCAAGTGAAATATTTTTTTTTATTAAAAGTCTGCGCAACGCGTTGAAAAATTCCAAAAAAAAAAAAAACAGCTCGTCCGTGCGTGAACATCTTTTATAATTTATACGTATAAAAAATCGAAGTCGAACGTTCCAGGATAAATTGCCAAATCGATTAGCCTCGAAAACAGTCGTTGAATTCGATCGAATTATCGGTCAATTACTTTTTTCTTTTCTTTTTTTTTATCCCTTACTTTTTACATCGGTTTTGGGTACATTTTTTTCTAGCGATACACAAAGCAGATGAGATTTGTTTTTTTTTTTTCTTATGAAATTATATCAGCACGAAATTGTCAAAAGAACGTTCATTCCTTTTGAACTGACATCCGATTTCAAGCGTCGTATGGAGCTACATAAAAACTTGGCAAAGACTTTGGCATTCGGAAAGAAAATTTTTCAAATTTTCAAAACAGTTGTTTCGAGAATTGAAACGAAATTTTAGATCGGAATTCAGTGTCAAAGAATGAATTCCAGAAATGAATTTTTCTGCAAGCAATTGTTTTGTTGAAAATAAAATATTTCTATTCGTGCAGAGGGAAACTTTTCTTTTCAATCCTCAAGAAAGAGGAAAAACGGCACACGCCAGATTTTTTTTTTTCTTCAAGAATCAACCTGCATCTCGAATAATAAAGCTACGCTTTCATATATTCTATTCTGATTCTGAAAAGCAGATTTGCGCGTATTGAAATTGTAACAATATGTACGTCGAGTCCTTCAATATGTCGCGTTTGGTATCATGTCAGACATCTATTAAACAACACACAAGAGAGAGAGAGAGAGGAAAGGTCTCCGGGAAAAGCGTGCGTTATATAGATATGGGGCATTCCCTGCCAAATAAACTAATCTTCGAAATCATTTAAAATGATTCGTTAATGTTTTCACTATATTTCTCATTTCAATTTGAAATTTTAATATCCGAAAATTACGTTGACGCCTTGCCAAAAATTCGTAATGTATTCACAAAAATTGTAGTACTTCATTGTTGTCAACGGAATTTGAAGTATCAACGATCTTTGCAATAGACTGGATTTTTTTTTCCTTCTTTTCATTTTTTGAGAGCAAAATTTAGTTCAGGTTATACGTCTTTAAAATCTTGGATGTGTTGCAAGAAAAAAAATAAATAAATAATAATAATAATAATTTTAACTTAAACGTGCTTTAAATAGAGTGAAGAATGTTTTGAATTTTTTTTTTTTGAAACTTTTAATGCGAATACTAAATTTTTCGAGTACCTACCTCAACAAACAGCAAAAAAAAAATCGTTCCAACGTCGGGACAAGCCTTAATATGATTGGAATCGAAGAATGAAATGTTCCGATAGCAGTAAGAAATAAATAAATGGAAAGAAACAAAAAAATTGTTAGGATGAAAATTTGTCTAATTGACAGGGAACGCCCCATACGTGAATTGACGCGTAGCGATAGACGCGGGTTTGCCGGTTCCGCTGCTGCAGATTATACCGCGTGTGTAAAAATAGGTTGAGAGGTGAACGAGTTATGGAGCTTTCCCTGGAATTGAGTTAAATTAGTCTCAAACCCTTATCTTTATGGTTGCAACGAGCGCGGGCGTGTACCAAAGCCGCGATAAGAATCTCGACAATCAATAACCAGCATTATAAATGTATTTATCACTGGCAGAAGCTCGGAAAAGCTCGGAAAAGCTCCGAGTTTCGAAACCGGGGAGAAATTCGAATTGACAATTATCGGGATTTTCAGCATCTGGTGAGGCGATTTTTTTATCACTTCGGTCAAAACGTCACCGCCGCGCACTAAAAGCTTTTAATTTCCTCGCACTTTTGCATTTTTTCCTACCCCATTTAACTTCATTTTTGCTCTTAAAGTTTATACACAAATTTTCCATTCAATATCACGTGAAACACATTGTATGGAGAAAAAAAAAAACAAATAAATAAACTTTGAAATTCATCAACTTTAGAGTCGATGAAAACTTTTTATTAAGATTCATTGAGAATTTTTTTCAAACTCTAAACGATAAATTACAGATGATAAACTGCATTCCGTTATTGCAAGCTCGTAAAAGTTATAATCTTCGGCAATGACAAAGAAGAGATTAGTTTTTAAAATACGACGAATATTTTAACTAAACTATATTGATTTACTGAACGTGCGAGACTAAAAACAGACATTTCTACTGTCTTGTCATTTACTTTTTACTCGCTTGAACAATAACTCTGAATTCGTGCTACATTTACAGATAAAATAGTAATAGTACGTATAATTACACAAGCCAGTCTGACGAATATCAATTAATCCGAAACATGCAATAGAGAAATTAAAAAAAAATAAATAAATAAATACCACGAATCTTATAAAACTATAAAGATGATTTCACGCAAGAAATATTATTAGTTCAGCGCTATGTCATCTCTATATTTATTTTTCGTTTCCTTTAACAATCGTTAAATGAAATTTTTAACTTTGGAGCAACGATGAACGATACGAATAATTTCGACAGGGTGATTTTGTCTTTCAAGGAATTTTGAAAGAAGTCGGTTGGATACGAAAATATAGAAATATTAAAAAATAGAAGAGCCACAATTATCAAAGAAGCAAAAATTTGATCGATAGAATCAAAAAATGCAGAAAGTCGATGTATGGAGATGTAAAAAAAAAAAAAAAAAAAACGAGAAAAATAGAAAGGTCAGAATATAAAACGCAAAAATATGGAATCGTTAAGAACTCGTCTCGATAATTCAGAATCGTGTGCATATTATAGATTTTGCAATTCTCCGTCTTGACCTTCGTCTAATTTTTTCCTTCCGCACACGGACTTGCAACATTTTGACAACGCCACGCGTTATGTCGTCGCTTCTTTGAAAATTCGACGTTTTCTATTTTCAAGTTTTTTACTTCCACCCAAGCCCCAAGTTTCGAAGGTACGGCGATTCAGGTAGAGTTCGAAAATGCGAGTGACGGTCGAGGGATGAAAGCTACTAGAATCCGAGTCACCCCCGCGGTGCTTGAATGACAATCGATGGAGAGAATGCTACTACGAGAAAGATATACGGGATCACATTTTATAAATTGATACCGAGGTGAAATCCAGAAAGGGAATGAACGAACGAATGAACGGATGAATGAGCTGAGTGAACAAATACACAATGCGCGATATTATATACAAGGGATGAAAAACCACTCAGGTAGGTGCCTTGACCCCCCCCCCCATATATTATATTCTAAGAACGCTCGGATATACGATCACGTATCTATTCAATATTCGTACCAACCCGTCTTCGACGATGTTATATAAATTTGCGTTGAAATGTGCGTACAATGGAAATATTGTTGTAAAAACACGCGCCGATCGAACCTCCGAAAAATATGAAATTTAATACTTCACTCTACAACCGTTGCTTAGGAGATTTGTTTCTATTTATTATTATTTTTTTTTTTTTTTTCTACTCATCAAACATTATCTTAGACGAAAAAACTCGGTCAATTATACACGGTGGAAATTATTTCAGCCTTGATGAATATCGGTTAGAAATTCAGTGTAGAAAATTGTGTTATTTAATCGGTATGATTTCAACTGCTTGATCTTTAACTAATTGTAACACGTGAATACAACGCGTGAGAGCTTTCGAAATGATTTCAAATTGTTGGGATCAAAGTAGCGTCGCATTTCGTATGTTTTCTGAAGTTTCTAGCAGAATTAGCTACCAATTTAACAGCGAATAAGAAGAAAATATAAATAAAAATTCCGATTATTCGAGATATGCTGAGAATTGATTTGAAAATTTTTCAATTAGTTGCAACTCGGTAACGGAGCGAGCTTGCGATTTAAAATCAAACTCAAAATTCAGCTCGGATCTCGAGAGCAAGGTTTCGAGTTTGTGTGTAAAAAATTTTGGTGAAACGTTATTCTCAAAATTTATTCCGCAAAACAATCAAACAGGCCAGTAACATTTTCAATCTATATCCGGATTCCGAGTAAGATAATCTATAATCGCATGATTTATGACAATTAATAATCATTGAATCGAATTTTCTCTTCTGTCCTTTTTTTTCCTCAAATTCATCTTTATAAAATCGTTTGCCATAAGTTTTGCCTCATTTCCGAATGTTCAAACCTTGAGTCTGAGAGTCTTTAAACAGATTCTGGCCTCGAATCAATCATGGAATAATTAAAGGACGTAGGATGAATGTCACGGGAATTATACCGCCGTATGGAGATTGAAAATGGCTCCGGAAACGAACGGAAACGGTAATACATGAAACTACTCGAGTACTTAAAGGTTGAATAATCAACGTCGTTCACACCTAGTCGCATCCTGTCGTCGTTTATCATCGACTCACTCGACATTCTACAAGTTACCTACATTTAATTTAAATTTTTAATCAGCATAAAATGCTTCTAAAATGCACACTTGGTGCCATATGAAATTAGCGTAAAATTTAAATGAATATAAAATATGAAAATTTTACCATTACACACGGGGAACTTTGAATTTTCAGTTTCACTCTAGCGTTGCGTTTTTAATCTTCATCTACAATTGTTCATCATTACCGTGTGTTGTTCGATATTTATTTATTTATTTATTTTTTTTAACTTCTTTTTTTATCCAGCTACTTTTCAAAAGTTTTCCATGATTTTTCTTCTACAATTCACGGATCACGAACTTCCCGTAAAAGTTGGAAATAGTTCTTGTATAAAATTAATGTGCAGGAGACTAAAGTTAAAAAGAATCGATATAAAGCATCGAGTTGAATGGATTTTATCACAGACTGAGAGGGGATTTTAACTTCCCAATTATAGTCATTTCGCTTACACTGCAGAGTGTGTAATTTTTTTCTTTTCTCTCTCTCTCTCTCTCTCTCTCTCTCTCTCTCTCTCTCTCTCTCTCTCTCTCT